>NW_022157974.1:0-33418 GCF_003316985.1 Fusarium coffeatum
CCGCTGTTGTATGTTTTTGCATTTTTGTAAATACCATCTATTCCTCTTCCTTCATTATGTGCTACCTACCATAAGAAAGAAAGTACCTATGCAGCAACCCTTTCTTTTTTTTTGTCTTTCTCTAATTATAGCTTCTTACACTAGCTTCCAAGATCCTTGAATGAGTTCTGATAGCCGTGCACTTGTCTTTGTCTAGGTCGATCTATATGGCTTCAAAGATGTCCTAGTGTTTATTTGTTATGCTTTCTAACAGCCACGTTAAATTTCTTTACTGAGACTTTGATGTTTCTTACAAGCTATAGTTTATCTTCACGGGCGTCTATGGTGTCCTACTAAGACACGACATATACGTTACGATATGTTCAAGAAGTTGTGTGTATAGAAGTTGAGAAAGCTAGCTTTATATTTGCCACTACTTTCTAAGAAATCCACGAAAAAGTATCAATTTTAGCAAAAAAGAACGCCTGGATATCATCTGCTTTGTAGTTCCAATGCAATCTCTCTAGTAGCGACTGACTATAAGGTGCTCATGACCAAACGCTCTCCATTCCCTAGATACCACTGAACAGGGTTGTAAGTCTCATCATTTTGCCCTATTCCTCCTAGATATCCTACCTCATCGAGAACCTCCTGCTCTGTCTTGTCTAGATGAACCCGCATCTGAAAGACTTCGCCATCCACAACTTCGTCTGCGCTCTCCAGGGGATACTTGCGAAGCCACATCTCCCATACCCGATCCCAAACATGGGTCGTGTGCAGCATGTCGTAATCGAAACACTCCTGATCCCACATCAACTTGTAATTGAATAGCATTGCTGCCATGAATTGTCCCACTCCTTCGCGGGAACCAATCTTCCAGTTCTCTGAGCGAGGCGTCTTTTGCTGGCGCCAGACCTCGCAGCACACGAGAAAGCGCAGAATAAATTGCTGAAGATCCCAGGTTTCGTGGATGTCTTCGTCGGGACTGATGTAGGTGTGGACTAGCCGTACGTTTTCCGGCGTCTTGACGCCAAACATGAGGTTGAGGAAAACTGGTCGAGCTTTTACAAGAGCTTTCCCAAAGTCCTTGTCGGAGAGTTTATATTCTCGGCTTTCGTAGTTTCCCATGAATTTCCAAACCGCAGCTCGCACAGGTGGAGAGTCTACGAAAGACAAGAGATCTCTGGATTTGTGTTTCCTGGCTGCAACGTCCTGGATATCGAAGAGTTTGTCGACCATTGCATCAGCAAAGTCTTGGAAGTAAACTGCGGCAGGCAATTCCTCACTGCTTTCCTCATTGTCGACAAGATACAAATAGGGGTTAGAAAAGACTCGCAATTCCTCCTCACAGTTTTTGTCGTTACACCAGACTTCGGCCGGGTTTGCTCTCCCCTGGGAAATTTGGCGGTGGATGCTGGCTCTGCGGGTGAGTCGAGAGCGACGCAGTGTGCGATAGCTTTGGGGGGTAAACCCGTCATCGTAAATTGAAGTGGAAGCTGTATTCCTCAAGGCATTCTTCTTGGTATCTTTCTTGTTCTTTTGGTCGGAATGACTAGTGTCCAGACTACCGCCATTCGACGAAGCGGCTGTTCCAGATGAAGAAACAGCATCAGAGCGATCTCTTGACGGGAGAGAAGACTCAGAATGATCTGGGAGAGAAGTTTCGTCGCCCTTATCCATGATTTAGATTGTAGGAAAAAGAAAGTAGACAAAGAATGTATCGTTGATGGTGATGAGAAAACCACTATCCTCTCGAGAGGCATGGTATTATTTATAGAGGTGCAAGCTCTTGCAGTGTTCATGTGCAAGATAGGAATACACTCATGTTCAGTAGGTGGCTTAAAACAAGGCAGAAGGGCCGCAGTGGCATTGTTCTAGCATAAAGTGTGCCGTTGACTGCGAACAAAGAACACTGTGGGAAACAGCTAGACTTTTTCGCAAAGCATTCAAGGCCTGCGAACAAGTCAGTATCAAAGGAACGGATAGTACTTTGACAGTAGTAGTAAATTTGATGTGTATTTTCTGTAAATATGGCTCAAGGTGGTAACAAAGCGACTTCTTTGAGCATGTTAGCTAGTGAATTTGAAACTCATGTTTGTTGGATATCTTCGGCAAAACAAAAACACTACTCTTTGACATGACCCTCGTGGATTCTTTTTACCATAGGAACTTCCTGCATTTCTTACTTCCACATAAACAAGGGGTCATGTGTGATTTTTCCCCTGGTTCCTCGCTCTCGTACGAAACCCCATCGACGTAGTCAAAGGTGAGCTCTTCACCCCTCGGAATTTCCTTGATTGCAAACAGGGCAAGATCATGAATATGTTTATCAGCATGGTCACCAACACGCGCAAAGATGCGCATGTTGGGTTCGCAAGAGTGGTTGACAAAGCGCGTTGGTCCAGACATGAACTCGCCATCAACTTCAAGTGATGGACCCTTGAGTCTGGTGTCGAGTGAGTCCGGGTCGGTAAATTTATCGAGAGCGAATAGATAAACGTCCTTGCGTTGCGAGATGGCTGATTCGCTGCGTCGACGGTCTGCTTCTGTCGACGTGATTATCTCGCCCAGATATCTGTCGACGAACTGTCCTTTTTTAATGGGCACAGGTGATCTCACACCTGTAGGAACGAAGTTAGTGAACCACACGCGACATGTTGACGATAGCAGATAGACTTACCCCATCCCCGGTCTTCGGTCCGGAAGATCTCCAAGGGGATCGTTCGACCACGCTCGACGACACGGTTGGGGCAGTTTATGGAGCAAGAACAGCTCTGGTGGCATTCATATATGGGCATCTTGGAGGTATGGAATCTGGATCGCAGAAGACCAGCTTTGGCTCCGTGTGCGTGATAGGCGTAGGCTTTCTTGCGAGGCTTGTCTATGTTCATTTCGTCGATACGGTCTCCAAAGGGGTCACCTTCTTCATCGCTAGATTCCTCATCATCTAGATCGGCCAGACAATGGCAGCTTGTGAACTGACACTCGTCGTCATGGGCACAGGAGCAGCCACTGCGGAAACTATCCCCAGCTCGTTCAACCCCTTCACCGAGCACCACATTTTTTATGAAGCGGAAGTCATCTGGCAGAACCTCGGAGTCTTGTTCGTTGACTACCGTGACTGGCAGAGTAGAATGAGTTGGTAAAGAGCGTATTTGACACCAGTGACAATTATTGCGCTCTGCTTCGTAGCCCTGTATTTCGTGTCAGCTTGTGGGTCATATGACAGAGACAGTTGGTATGTTACCTCCTTCCCGTGATAATAAAAATGGCGTTCTGTCGCCTTTTGCATTTTAGACATGTTGGCCGTGAATGTTCATGGTTTTGGAATGACAGTGAATGGGGGCGAATGCTCATGCACCACAAGACAGAAAAGAAAATACTCCTTTTTTGCACGGCGATGTAGGCCAAGTGAGCTGGAATGGTTCAAGCAATGAGTGAATGAATAAAAATTATCCACGCGATACCATAACATAAAGCAAAAAGAGGGATGTATGGAAATCGGAAGGAACAATCGATAGTGGATGTTGAGTCCACGATGAAGCACTGACAGCAATGTTTGGTGAGGCTGCTGATTGGTCACAGCTGCCTTCGATGAGTACTTCCATGTTCAAGGTGAGAGCCTGTATTTATCTGCTTTCTACTGCCGTGGAACATTACAAATTCAGTTATTTTGTCTTTGAGTGAAGATTGCTTCTCTCAAAGTGATCAAGCATGTTGTCTGCTTTGTGTAATGCAAAGCACAAGTATCTCTTCTGCACTCCCGGGTAAGCCATCCATTCACTGTCAGATACTAATGTCAAATGAGTTCCTACCTATGTATAACCCCCTGTAATAAGGGTTTGAGATGTTGAAGAATCTAGTGATTGAGATGAATGATATCTTTAATAGTGGTCAATGGACTCTTCAGCCCTATAATGCCCATGTTGCAAGAGTTCACCTTCAGGCTCATCTAGAGAGTCAAGGTTAGATTCTCTGTAGAATCGTAATGGATCCCTGTCTATCCATAGGCTTGTCCTTGTAATACCCCACCAGCAACAACCAACATTCAATTGATGAATGATACCCCCAGTATCTCTAGGAAGTGATGGCAGTCCCTGTACCTTGGTCATTTTTAACTTTCTTGGCCAACAGCATAACAAAAAGTGAAGTTGTCATTACATCAACAATCCTACATAAACTCAGTGTCTGCATCATCACACATGAAAGGCCGCGTTTCCTCCGTACTTGACTGTCGTTGTCACTGCCAACCTTCTTAAACTCAATATTGGTATGATTATTCTCATTACCAAGTCATATGATCAGTCGATGAGTTAACATCTATCTTTTGAGCAATCAATTGACTGATTTGTGATTTATTCAACTGTTCCTATCATTTATCCTTATCGCTCTATGTAAGTCAAGTCAACGCTCAACTTCTGCTAAACCCATTAAAGCTCTAGCTATAATTAACTTAATTTAGGACCCTTCTTTGATCTTGTTCCTTATTTTAGGCTAACTAAAAGCACCTAAGTAACCGAGTCCCGCTTTTGCGCCGCATTCCCCTGCCCCCAAGAAGAATCGATAGCTTATTAGGTTCGGCGTCTCCAGAAGACGAGACGAGACGGGACCAGACCAGACCAGACGGCACCTACCAAACCGAAACTCGGCTCCCGTCTTTACTTACTACTCCATCTCTTCTTCTTTTCTATTGCTCTGCGCCTCTTGCCTGCGTGCGCCGCGCCCTTCTTTTGCTATAGACCTCCTCTTTTGTTCCCTTTATCAACCAGCATTTCATTTCGATCCCCCTCTCATCAGCTGTGACTCTGGCCAAGCCTGTCAACGATGGCTAGTCGCTAAAGTTGGGATCACCATTCCTTTGCTCAACCTTCAACCCACAAGTTCAACGTCGATCGCCGCCGCCCTTGTAGACTGCACTAAACTGTAGACTGCAGTACAGTACTGTAGCCAAAATGGTACAGCACTTTTTCAGCTCAGCTCACCATCTCTATCTAACATATGCTGCTAGGGTTGCTGTCTTTCTCGTTCCTCGGGGCCCAATTCACCCTACCCAGGTGGCGCACCCAACGCTTCATCGCGTGCCATTAATCCTCCCCCACTGTCACTCCCCGAGGCCGCTCAACCACAAATCCCTGCTGAAAGACGTCGCCAGCGTCGTCGCAATGACCGTCCCTTGGATCAGCACATTGACAAACCCTTGCGACGACACGAATGGACTTCCCGCGACCGCACCTGGACCAAGAGCGAACTGGCAAAAGAACGAGCCGCCTTCTTTGATACCCGGGTCACCGGCAGACCCGAGATATGGCAAACTATTCATGCAGCCTTGCAAGTTCTATGGGATCCCGCGAGCCAAGACGCCCAGGATGATGGATCCAACGGTCTTGCGACAGCTCAAATGATCCTCTCCGCAGCCGAGATTTCTCTACCCACCGGCAACCTCTCCAACGGCGTCTACGATTCTCTTGGAAATTATTATCAATTGCCGGAATGGGCTGTTTCTGACCCGCAGAATGTCCAAGAAGATCAGGTACCCGGGGCGAAAGGCGACATTTCCACCGCGGGTGACGATACAGCAGCCGATGAAGAATTGAGTGACGACGAGATTGATGGCAAAAAGCAAGAGAAGGGAAAAGAAGTGGACGAGCCGAAAGAGCTGGTCAAGTTACGGGCTAGACTTAGTGAAAATGGCCAGGACGTTAATGTCAATATCTCAGAGTCGGAAACAGTCCGGAGTGTAGCAAAAAAGATTGCCCTTGAGGCTGGTGTGAGTACCTTTACCCTGATCAATTCTTCTTTTGAACAGACTGAGCGAGGAAAGAGTCGAATGCTAATATGACTCTCAGCTTGCTTCTACAAAGAAGATCAGAATCGCTTATATGGGCAAGATCCTCAAGGATAATTTATCCCTATCGGCGCAGAATTGGACGATGGGACATGTTGTCAATGCCCTTGTTTTCGAAGCTTAATCGCACTCAACCGTTCTCCAGTGTCCAACTTGGAGAAGTCGATTCGCAAGCTTGGCACCCGTCGTGGACACTTCGCGACTGATCTGACATTACAGTCACCCTCACACGCACGCCTACATACATCTTAATTGTCATGCTGCTTTAATTGTTTTGTCACCATCAACCAACATTGGACAATACCCCATCTTATTTACCCGGTCTACTGCATCTGTTTCTATTGGAGTTGGAGGATGATGGTCTAGCGATGATTTGTTTACACCCTATATTACTCATATCTCATGTGTCGAGACCGACTTTGGACAAGATAGTCGTCATCCCACTAAGCATGTATGAACATCATTGACGAACCCAATGTGTCACCTGGCAGACATGACAGTGTCCGTTTTAATACCACTCATTATCTCCTCAAAACGGCGACCAACCTCACCAACTTTGTGACAACTTGTATCTTGAACAGTGATTCTTTCCTTTTTGAAACCATGTGCCTTTGTAATCAACATCTACCTAAACCTGCTTACAATGAACTCTACCAGGGACCCATCGCAAAGCCTTTTGGTGGGAAAACACCCATTAACATGCTCCGCCCCTGACTCCGCTCCAACCATCGTCATGAATCTTGGAATGCTTAAGTAGCCCGTTCTCGTATGATCCGATCCAGGTACTTTTACGTGTCATCAGTTGGTCTAAGCCGTTGAGCCGATCTTATTGAGACCCTTCAGCGAGCCTAGGCTCAGGGCCAGGCCTTGTGATCGACTCCTTATTCTTACGAAACCAGTAATGGGTCCGTCCTCACCCTCCTTCTCAATGCTCAGGTTAGCGAGAGCATCCTCACCTAGGTCATTTGTTAGCAGAGTCCAGTGCATGAGAGAGTAAATGAACTTACCGAATACGCTTCTTGCGTACAAGTTAGCACTCAGGAACTGACAGTCGCCCTTGAGACTAGCCTCTGGTGTCAGACAGTTCATATTTGTGCAGGCCATGAGCTGGTCAAGGAAATCGCGAAGCGTCTTGGCCTTGGAGTTGATGTTGACCTTGTTCTCCCACTCGAACTCAGTCCACATGGTACGGAACTGAGTCTCAGTGCATGTAGCGGGCTGAATGTAGTCCATAATGTCGACATGCAGGTCGTTAAGGATGACAACGTTGGTGTCAGTAGAGTGGGCACCATCGTACACAACGTTACCAAAGATGACACCAGTATCCGTCGAGGAGACCTTGATCGTGCATTGCACGTTGTGGAAGTCATGGGGGCCCAGGTTCTGTGTAGTAGGTCGCTCTACAACCTTCAAGTCACCAAGAGTAGCAAACTCAACTGAAAGGTTCTGAAGAGTCTCGGTAGTTTGGTTAACCAGGAGAACATCAAGAACAATGTCAAACTGGTGGACCTTGACATATGCCTCAGCATAGACGGGGTCGGAGAAACCGGTCAACTGGACTACCCGGCTGAGCTTGGAAGAAAGATCCTCAGCAGTGCCCTCACCACCAGTTGCCCTCTCCAAGTCCACTTCGATCTCGTCAAGACCGTCAGTAGTGTTCTTCTTGGCGAGCTGTCGAATGGGGACAACATCGTCAACTTGCACGGCTGTCTTGGCCTTCTCGAAAGCTTCCTTGGCAGCGCGCTTCTTCTCCTCGACCTGTACCATAGCACGGAAAGCCTTGCGAGTGTCATCCAACCAAACAGTTTCGAGTTCCTTCTTCTCCTCGAACTCGGCCAGGGAGCGCACACAAGACATAATTCGGTCCACGGAGTCTTCATCAATAGGAGCCTTAACGAATTGAGACTGACCCACACGGATGATTGAAATCATGATGAGCATGGCCTCGGCTCGGAGGGCGTTGGTGCGAGCCTTGTCGGAAGAAATCTCATGGTGTCGCATGACAAGCTTGACGAGGGTTGATGACAGGACAGTCGCCAGATAGTAGTCTCCATCGAGGATAAGTTGGCGCAGAGGGGGCTTCTGAGCAGTTTTAACAGCCTCCAACCTGGCAGCAGCTGAGGACTGGCTGGTCAGGGCAGTCTCAGTGGCATAAGTACCATCGGCAAGAACCTTGCGCGAACCAGATGGCGCAGCTGGCTTTGATGTTCCGTTGATGTGGTCCTCAGTCTTCTCTTCGCCGTCGTGAGAATCGAGTAGTCGTTGCTCGGAGGCAAGAATTGGCATCTCTCCTAAGCTGGCACGTATCCTCTTCCAGGCCTCTCGGATATCCTTCTCTTCAAGGGAGTATTCACCAATGATCCACATGATGCCGCGGTAAACCTTGCCGGCTCGGACCTCACCCAGGGTAGAGACAAGTCGCTCAATGATAGTAGTTCGCAGGTTAGGGAATTTCTCTACAACCTCCTTGACGAAGTTGATCACATCGACGGCTGAAACATTGTTGAAGTCGGCGATGAAGTCCATGAGAAGTTCTACAACACTTGCGGCAACCTCGGAGAACTTGATGGCGCATTGATGAATTGAGTGGATGAGGAGGGATCGGTATTCGGTGTTCTTCTCGTATTCTTGATCGACGGTCTTGGAGAGCTCCTTCTTGAGCAGAAGCACGACCTCTTCAACATTCTTGCTAGACACCATCTCAAGAGCGAGTCCGAGTGCCTTTCTTCGAACATCGATATCGGTACTGGACAGAACTCGGAGGATCTCCATGGTCAGATCGTCAAGGACACCTTCATTCTTCTTGCGCAATTGGTCAACTCGATCGAGAACGATAAGCTTAACGTTGTTGTCTGCCTCCTTGATGCTCAACTCGATGAACTTGGCGGCAGCGGCCTTCACAGCGACCGGGTTGTTTGTAAGGGCAGTCAGGGAGGAGGCGGCTTCGTATACGACGGTCGAGGCGCCGGCTTCCAGCAAGTCGAATATCAATCTCAAGTACCTAGCCTATTGTAACAGTCAGTGGGCCGCCTAATCTTTCCTGTAGGCAAACAGCCAACAAACCTTGTTCTGAGAGTTTTGGACAGCATCCTTTCGGATGAATTCGAGCTCGACAAGCTGAAGCAACTCTTCTGCGTTAGGGATGCCTTCGAACACAGAACTAAGGTAGACCAGGGCAGCATCGTGGTCGATGCTAGCGAGAGCGGCGAAACCATTTCTTCGGCAGACTCCATCGCTCTCTCCCTCAAGGAATGTCGAAATAAGTTCTGAGGCATCAGGGATCAGGGAAGGTGAGTGTGTGTAAATGGAGGAGATGGCGAAAACGGCGTTCTTTCGGACGTAGGCATGTCGGTGTTCGAGACAAGATCGGGCTGAAGAAAGAAGAGGCTCGATGAGCTCAGCTTCCCTCAGCTTGCAAAGGAAGCGAAGGGTGTTTCCTCGAATGTATTCGTTGGGGTGTTGAAGATCGTTTCGGATACCGTTACTACGTGACTACAGTTAGCCTTGCACGGCGGCGACCTATGTCGACGTTTGACATAGAGGCATGGGGAACTGCAGTCGTACCAAACCAGAATCATTTCTTGCTTGAGCTTGCCGCTGCTGTCAAGCTTGGGGCAGATTTCATAGTAGAAATAGAGAAGCTTCTTGAGAGGCTTGTACTTGGAAGGCATAACGAAGCGAATGATGTGCATTAGCAAGCTGGGCATGGGGTCACCGTTGAGCATGATGGTCAAGATGCGCTTCATAGTCTCGACCTTGCTCTCATCGGTGCCCTTCTCCAACTGCATGCGCAGATCGGAAACGGTGGGGACATCGGCCGCATTGTCCTGATGAACGAGACTGTACGCATTCTCAAGAAAGCCAGACATCTTGAAGGGTGTCGCCAGCGGCTGGCCGAGAAAGTTGGTGAATGTGTTTGTTGTGGATGGGACGTGGCTCTTAAGGAGAACGTTGGAGGTGGATTGGAGGTACCGGTATAGGTGGTATTGACTTCGGCGGTGGGGAGGCTCAGCTCAGGGGTTCAAGCTGCTTGAAAGGTTCAATTGTCGGGACAAATAGCAAAATGCGCCTGGGCCATTCGTTGAGTAATTCCAGCGCGCAATCGCTGTAAGTCGTTTTCTAGAAGTAAAATTGACCAACTCTGGACAGCTTCAACTTCAAGAAGATCTGTCCTGCCAGCGATGTCGAACAGGTGGCACTAAGCGGCTTGATGGGAGGGATGGTATCACGTGATTTGACAAGGGGGTCATGTACTGCGATTCGTAACCTTCAAAGTACAATATCCAACCTCCTAATGTTCAAGTTTGTGCCAATTGGTCGACATTTGGCTGAAAATGAAGAGTTGGTTGGTATAAAGAATACTAATTAAGTGATAGGTATTCCCTACATGTCATGGAAAACTTGGTTCCATCTTTTGAGGACGTAAATATATGGAAGACGATAATAGCCCAGGTTGAGCTTCGATGGCACATAGGCGCAGTGAAGGCCATCCATGTACATACCACCTCCACTGTCTGTTGATTTAGTACTGACGGTGAAGGCACTCCATCCACTAATATCAGGGTGGTGTAGGTGGCAGGTAGAGCTGTCCGTCCATCTGCCCCGCCAAAAGATGGTCCGTGCATATGTACACAACAGGTCTGTCCCGCGATTCTTTCTCAGCCTTGCGATCCTGAGGGTTTGATTTATTATTTCTTGACCCGAAACCCCAATACTTTCAATCACATATCCTACATACGCAGCCATGTCATCGTCAAACGAGCCTTTCTACCTACGCTACTAGTAAGTCCAGTACCTCGGCCAGTGCTGCCTTAAAGGCTTTTACAATCAATACTAATGACGTCTCTGCAAACAGCTCTGGCCATATGGGCCGTTTCGGTCACGAGTTTCTAGGTACGAATGGCTACAACCCCTTGAACTTCTCAGGAACTTTCTTCTAACAGGATCGCGATCAGAATTCGACTTCCGGGTTGTCGGCGATGGTCGCAGCGCGGTTGCCCGATATGCCAACAACTCCAATTACCGAAACGATAGCTTGATCCGAAAAGAGAGTCAGTATCACGCTTGATGTCAGTCCAGCACAGTTTACCTGACCAGATTCTAGTGTGTGTCAGCTCCGTTGTAGTCGACGAAATCAAGCGCATCATCAAGACAAGCGAAATCACGAAGTACGCTGAACCCTTTGCGCCGCAGCCACCCCTGACGTGATTCTGACAATAAACAGAGAAGATGATTCAAAATGGCCACAGAAAAACAAAGACGGACGCCAGGAATTGGAAATCCGAATTGGAAACGATCACATCGCATTCGAGGTTAGTTTAAGGAACCAGTCGCTTGGAGGACAGCATTGACAGCAAGCAGACAGCAAAGATTGGATCCCTAGTGGATGTCACAGAATCCGCCGACCCTGAAGGCCTGCGAGTGTTTTACTATCTCGTTCAAGATCTAAAGGCGCTAGTTTTCAGCTTGATTGCTCTGCACTTTAAGATCAAGCCCATCTGAAGAACAAGTCACACAACGAAGAATGAACTGCAGCATCACCTACTCGAGATAGTCAAACATATTGCAGCAGTGCTGATTGGCAACAATTGAAATTGGCGCATGGCAGTCATGGATGATGGACGATACCCAGATATCAAAAACGTGGGAGATTATCGTGAAGAAGAGACGTTCACGCTACGCATTACGAAATAAGAAAGCATACCTGAAAAGAAGCAAGCCCCATTGCAACAACGAACAATCCACGAGACTAATCATTTGAGCGTTACCAACCCTCCCTTCTTTAATGTGTGGAATTATGAAGTCGTGCATCATTGTCGAAAAGTCGTTTCAAAGACTTTGAGAGGCTGGACAATGATATGGTAAAAAGTGATTGTATGGCTCCCAATTGCATCGAGTAGTTCTGTGCTGCACGCCTAGCCGTAATACACAATTGCGTAGACAAGTTCAAAACTCCGAAATCACTTTCCTGGCAGCCACGTAGTCGGGATCATCGAGCCGGCCGGGTAGAGCCGTCATGTGGAAAGCGTTTTACCGGGCAGTGCGATGGAAATTGTCTGATTTCCATCATATCCTCGGAGCGTATAATGCATCATGGATGTCTTCCTCTTCCTAATGAGGGCCCATCACCCCATAACAAATGCAGGCGGGAACACGGTGGGGGATGCTGGGGCTGCCCGATGCCGCTTTTGTATCTGGGGCACGGCGCGGAACCAAAGCAGCCCAGCCCAATCTGATGTAACAAGAAGGAGGGAGAAAACAGAAAGCATCTGATTTTGGCAGCGACGCTGATTCGGATTTGATACTCATAGTTACCCAAGACTAGCCACGACTTATGAAGTGAAAGATTGATACTTGTAGAATATCGTTGTCGGCAAATTGTTTTTATCACAGTTTCGCTCCCTTCCATGATGGTGTTGAAGGCCAAGCCACTGCCACTGGATGGTAGTCTTGTTAAGGTTCAGCCTGGCCCGCAGAGATGGAACTGGACCCTAGTCCTACCGCAGTGTTTGAATCTTAGCATCTATTGGATCTCAGCTGAATGAGAGGAAAACTGATATGAGCAGACCTCAATCGATATATTTTTATGTTAACGATATAGGTGCTGTTTCTGAGTACCAAGGTACCTGGACACTTGAGGATCTTCTGAAAATACCTGCTTGCTTGTAACATAATTGAGGGGATACGCCAAACATGTGCTGATCTTTGAGGTCCTTCGTTTGAGAGTCCGCCCTTCCATTGGATCCTACCGGGTGCTTCCACCGTTGTCACTAGCAAACTTCTTTTAAGCCATCCTGCAGAAATTTGGGCGCAAAAAAAAAAAGATGCCGCACCTCAATGCTCCTCGAGTCAATGTTACACGGCATGAGCAACTTCACCAACTAGGCCCGGTAGGTAGCGTGGTATGCTCTAAGATCCCTCGCTAGACCAAGACCTGGAAGACTTTCCGTCTTGCCGGGTGGAGGTCTAGTTAGACCCATGGCCCCCACATATCCGCTACAGAACCCCAGAGACAGAGACAGAGACAGGCGACAGGCACGGCAGGGCAGCCCAGCATCACCGACCGACTCGACTTGACGGGTCTTGACTGATTGACTGACCCTTTCTTTGCCATCGACCCATTCGTTTACGATCTGCCATTACTCGCTTGTTTCCAGATTGTTTGCTCCAACCTTTTTATCTCATGATCTGAGCTTCCATTGTACTATTATCATTATATTGCTTGTTTCTCCGTCCTCTTGTCATGGGCCCGCATGCTACTTTCTGAAAAGGCTTTCTGCTGTAACCAGTCTCTAGTCTAGTCCCCGAGATCGCCACTCGCTTGGTGATTAACACTAACTTGGTTCTCTCCTCTGGCATCGAATAGCGCTCGACGTCAGGCCTGTCCTTTCAAACTTGCAACGTCTATCGGCCGACTTGATACCCTCGATTATAATTTGTTCGCGTCTTAACTCACTATCTGCACTTCGTCGAGATACCCGCCGCTCAATTGTATTGTATCCTCTCACACGTCACATACAATGCCAACACCATCATCGAATCCGCCTGTTGAGGCTGCGTCGCCGCGCTCCTATAGTTTCTCGACATGTCCTGACGACGTTCAACATCAGCCACGTCCCGCTTGGCAATCGCGCGGCGACGAAGAAGCTCGTGTCGACAACATCGGTGTCCAGCCCAGCCCCGATGTCTCTGTAGATGGCGGCTCGCCACTCACCGTTGACGCGCCGCCTGCACCCGAGCGTCCAAACGACGATACCATCATGTACGATGGACGTCCACCCAATGACTCATCTTCAAGATCTACTACCATGTCACCACGCCCGCAAACCGCTACCACTACCATAACAACCCCTATGCACGATGGATCTGAATCCGAAACCAAGGGAAGGGATGCCGAAATCGGTAATCAGCTGAGCCGAGAGCCTTCCCATAATACACAACAAGCTACCGAATCCGAATCAGCTCTGTGCGAATCATCCAGACGGAGAAGATCCCCTAATCAAGACTCAGAGTGGACTGATTTTGATGCGCAAGAAGATGAGCTCTGGTCCCCATCCATGGGTCCGGACTACTCCTGCATGCGGGTGAGCCAACTTTCGAGTATCCAACCAGTATGATGCAACCTTCTGACAAACAAAGACTATACCTTCAACGCCATCTTCTTACCTCCGTCCGGGTAGCAAGTTCCATGGCACACAGCAGTCAGAACGGCAAGTCTACGACGTGCAAGTCGAGATCAAACATGTCGACATGCGCGAGTCTTTCCTTTGTGGTTATCTTCGAATTCAAGGTTGGTACCAGGTATCCGTTAAGACTTACTAACGGTAAACTAACTACTGTTGAAGGTTTGACCGAAGATCATCCTACCCTCACAACGTATTTTGAGGGAGAAATTATTGGATCCAAGTACAGCTTCTATACCCAGCACGAGAACTGGGGCGCAAATAGCAAGGTCGATCTGAGCCACTGGGCCAAATTCACTGCTTTTCGTCCCTTCCAGAAGCAAGCTCGCAAGGGCCCCGTCACCATTCGCGATGCTGCTCAGCGAGAAACTATCTTCATGCGCTGGAAAGAGCACTTTCTGGTGCCAGACCACCGTGTCCGTACGATAACAGGCGCCAGCTTCGAAGGGTTCTATTATATTTGCTTCAACCAGGTCAAGGGTGAAGTGAGCGGTATCTACTTTCACTCTAAAAGCGAAAAGTTGGTCTTCAACGCTCATCACATGGTGAACTTGTCACTAACTTCTCAAAGGTTCCAACAACTGGAATTAAAGCATGTACCCGATCGAGGATGCTTTGCTGCAACGGAATTCCGTTAGGCCTACGACTTCCAAATTACAACATACTGCACAAACTTGAAGCGTGACGCTGTCACGTGTATATTGACGATTATCTATCATGACCGTTCGTGTGACGGTTAAGGCGTGTTTGGTACTGTTACAACGCATAGATGGCAACACGGGAAGGACCGTGGATGGGTTATTATGACAGCTTGATGAACATGCATGCGTTGCCTTGTGAGTCAGCAATGTTTTGGTATTTCTTTTCTGGGGTGGTTTATCATATATGAATGTGGAGCATAGGAAATTTCTGATGGGAGTAGAGCGAACTTTTGCGATGGTTTCTTTTCGTTTCTTCTATTCTATTCCTCTGTCTCGAACTTCTTGAAATATCCACGTCGAAACGGGTTGAGTTCATCTGCCGATGTCCCATCCAATGTGAGCTTTTGTCGGTTTGCATAAGTCTCGAGGGCCGATTGCGGCACTTGTGAGTCAGGAAGTCGACGATAAGTAATGAGTCTCCTCGACCCTAGCAAGTGTCAGTATGGGCAAGATGCGCAAACAATACTACAGAAACGACTTACACTTGTTGAAGGGTTGGGTACAAACCACTACCACTTCCATGTAAGGATGTGTAGGGACAGGGATCTCCTGGTCTTCATCGTTGGCGGTTGGCATCCAGAACGATAACCGTCCATCGTCGACAAGAGTGTTGGCTGCAAAGTTAAGAATATCATCGAGCATCACCATGAAGCTATATGGCTTTTTGGGTGGTACGTAGGTTGGTTTCCTGATATGGTCAGCATGAGGGTTAGCAGAATCGACTGGGGTATTACGAACATTCCGTGTTGCTTCCCTTGTTCTATCAGCCAAGGCGTCTTCTCAGGATCGCGAAGGCCAAGCACCCTCAATCCTTCTCGAACACCATAGGGCGGATCACAAACAATTCCGTCCCATGTCCTGCGGTGTCTCCTAATAGGTGTGTTGGTCAGGTCTGCAGAAAATACATCTCCCAAGCAAGATCCAATGCCATATTGGTCAAAGTTCCCCTTAAGACTCTTCTTTCCGCCCTCGCCACGCATGCTACGACCATCGATATCGCTTCCAAAAGCGAGAGCACCAAAGTGAGCACATGCAATGGGAAAGGACCCAGTCCCGACGAATGGGTCGTAGAACAGCTTGCCGGGAGCAGCAAGGGCGATGTTTGCCGTAACTAGTGCAAGCTCAGAATCCATACTTGTCGTAGAGATATATCCTCTCTTCTTCAAGTCGAAACGAACCAGAATATCGCGTGAGGAGTTTCCGACATGGCGAGCAAGATACATCATCGTAGGGTCAGGAAGATTCAGGGGCACGCTGTCATACGGCCACATTTCGAAGATTGTAAACAAGTTATCGGGGTTGGTCATCTTGACAGGCCCGGTCCAGCCCAGGAATCGAAACGAGTTGATGAGTTCGATTCGCTTCTTAGCAGAACGAGTTCCTTGGTAAGGATCGACATCAAACTTAAAAGACTTTCCCAGGTAGCTATCCCAGATGTGCGATGTATTTGTCTTGACTGATTCATGTAGCTCGTCCAGGGTACTTCCTTTACCCCAGAGCTCATGGATGGATTGAATGAGAATGGATCTCTTGGCCAGACGTTGAGCAGATTCTACTGAATTCAGTTGAACGATACAAAAGGGGGACTATTCACAGTAAGTCTCTGGGAAGTCATGTGTTCAGTGGGATAACGGACATCTTGACTATAGTCGACTATTTTCATTTCCAGGCCTTCAACCAGAGCCAGGGCTTCGATCTCGGGAACTCGAAAGGTCTCATGTGCCTGGGCAAATTTTATCAGAAACTCCATGTTGGAATGGGTTTCAGATCTCGTGGTTTGACAAAGGTCGAGTTCACCAACTTTGTGGTAAAGTTGAGTGGGGGAGAAAAGGGCACACTGAGGCTGATACTGCCTCGTCAAGAAATCGCTTTCTATAGCAGAGCTACCACCCAGATATGAAAGTTTTGGAACAGATTTTCCAATATTAATAACAAAATGTCTCAGGACCTCTAACAAAATGTTATTTAAGAAATAGTAAAGTGCAAAAGTTTCTCTTTAGTCCTGTTGTGAAGTTGCGTAAAAGATTCACCGAAAAAGACCCGGCTAAAATCCAAACCATTGGTTTTGTGTTACCCTCCATTCGTGACTTACACCATCCAGCAGCTCGACTCACCAGCATTTTATCGTCAAGGCATCATCTTTTGCCTTAACTCTCTACCTTTTCGACATGTTTCCCGCTGCTGCGTCGTCGATCTATCAATCGCCGAAATGTTTTGTGACATACGGTACTATGGGCCATGTTGATACTAACCAAGCTCCTCGTAAAGGCAAGCCTTGGGCTGCAATTACGTCGTTAGATTTTGTTCACAAGGTCAGTACTTTTCAGGTATAATTGATATTGGATCTATATTAACCGAATTCAGGTCGACCTAATACTGCCTGCAGAAGTACATGATGCAGTTAGTGAGCAACTTGCCAAAGCCAGCAAGTCTCCACGCTATTCAAGAGTGGTAATGTCTTTGGGAGATGTCTTGCAAGGAGACTTCTTTACAGAGTACATCAAGAGGGGTCAGTTCAAATTTTTACACTATTGATGTTTGCTGACATTATCCGTGCCTGGTTAGGTGATATTCTCATGCTCTCAGAAGGACAAACGACTGTTGGCACTTTGTTCACTTTGCGGGAAGGTATAAAAAGCTACCGCACTTCAAGTCTAGTCAAAAACTGACACTGTTCCAGGTGTTCTTACAATGTTTGTGGATAAAGAAACGTATGAGCGTGCAGGCCTTCCTGGAAAGCCATATGGCCCAAAGGGTGGAAGAGGAACCAAACCTCGATGGAGTGAGTACCAACGGCAAGTCTCTCAAATATTCGCTGACATGACGATCAAGTTATAACGTACAACCTCAGGGATCCATCTATGTTGCGGGGAAAGAAGGGGTTTGATAGATTGATCTATGCCTGTAAGACCGTCTTCAATCGACCTATGACATGGCTATTTTGCGACAACACAACCCAAAGTAGGTACCACTGGCCGGATCTTCACTAGGGAATCATGTTGCAGTTTTGTGCTAACTCTCACAAGCCCCTAGTCCAGAACCCATACAACAGTTCTTTCCCACAGCCTTCACCTCAACACCCATCGCGTCCCAAGATCTTGCCGTTCTGCAACCGAATCTTGATGTTGACCCAGAAATTCTTGCTGAGAACGATCGTGAAGCCCTCGAGTACTTTGCTACAGAGAGTTACGAATGGCTCTCGCTCATTCGTCTGGCCAGTCCACGTGTAAAGCCTCGGGATAGTATCGATCCCTATCTGTCACGGTATTGCGTGCCCGGTGATAAGACCCAGGAAACCAGGATCCGCAAAATAAGTTGGGAGGGCTTCATGTCGACGCAATGGCTCCATGGCCTACTCATGAATGTGTTGGCAGTTTACCCTTCAGGAACATGGTTTTCTCTTGGCGCCACATGTTTCTCAAAGAGTGTACCAGGAACAAGTGATGAACTCACTATCCTCAGACCTCCTAATGCAGCCGGCAAATATCTCATGTGGGAGATTAAGGCATCGACTTAGGTGTCTTCTAGTCTTGCTTCGATCGTACGTTGCGCTCTTCGCCGACGCCACCCTCGCCCAGAACAGCGTCTTCAATCAATTTCCGTAGCTCAGCCTGGCCCTGGGGCGTGTCGAAATCTTCGCGTTGGGCCAATTCCTCAATTCTTCTTCGGAACTCCGGATCGATCTCCCCAGGAATATCTGTGGCCTCGTCCATGGTACCGACTGTGACTTTCATACCCTCCGGAGGTGGGGGAATAACTTCAGGCATAACAGCTGCTGCAGTCGCAGCAGGGTCATCGGCCTGCTTTACTTCAACCGTTAATAGATACTCTGCAACCGCAGGGAAATCCCCTTCTGCTTCGATCTTTTCTCTAGCTGTGAAACCTTCTAGTCCTCGGTGACTAATGTTTGCGCCCAGCTCTTCGACCAGAACTTGAGCAGCGTCCTTGGTTTCGACAACAAACAAGGCCGTCTCGTTGTCTTCGTCTTTCAAGTCCACATCCACGTTGAATTCTCGAATAAGGGACCGTAGAAGATCGAGATGGTTGTAGCTGGCAGCGGCATGGACGAGAGAATAGCCGTGTTCATCTTGCGATGACGCCAGTGCTGGTTTCTCCCTGAGGAGGGGCAGCAACGTGGGGTTGTTGTCGGCTGCGAGGAGGAATGGGTTGGGGGTTGTCATGATAGAAGTTGTAATAGCTTGGTATCCGGGTAGTTTTTGGTACTAATACGCGAATTTGATGTATTTATATTCAAGTTTCCTTGGTTTGCTATTGCAATTGTTGAAATTGATTAAATAAAGATTATGCGTCGCTGCTACGACAGAAGATTTTTGGCGGGGTAGCTGCATGTGGAACCCTGGATTTGCGCCCACCATCATGGTGCCTGATGAACCTCCAAGGACTGGTTTACACTACCTGTAAGCACCCGACATATTAATTTCTTAATATAAGTCACACCGCTGCTGAAGCCCTTAGTACCCGTATTAGTATTACCAAAAGCATATTAATGGCCAATTGCTGCCTGTGCTGCTGGTAGGTAGTGAGCCCGATGACATGAATCTGTAGTCGGCGTGACGCATGGATACTAGCCACTTATAAACTCTGCAGGGTAAGGCGGCAGCTTGCCCTCCACAATGTTCCTGCCTGATAGTGGACAGTGACTCAGGAAACTCTCGCTGATTACAGGCAGGTACGACTTTATGAGCATACCCAATAACAAGAACAAACATAACTCTTCTTGTGACCACCCCTTATTTATTTGCGGTCTGACTCATTTTGAAGACCTGAAGCCATTACTGAGGCGGTGCACCAAGGCAGTTTCCTCCTCGTTCCTGGCCCGCACCAATCGCCACAGCCTCATTGCCAGCTGAGTCTGTATAAAAGCTGGGAGTGTGATCTTCAGAATTTGGCCGCAATTCCCCTATCCATTCGTATACCCTTCGGACGCTGCGGTGCACATATTCGGAAAACCTACGCCGTACCTGAAAGATACCTTTGTGTTTGTTCATTCGACCTTCTGTCAAGGGAAAGGTGAGTTCTTGAGTTCGCTCCTCCCTAATCACTCAGCATTGATGGTATTCTCCAAACAGCAACAGAAGGTGCAGATTCAAAAACACAAATTCGGAGTAGAACTGAGGAGCTCCTTCACTCTTGTATGAGGTAACACCGTCCTTAACCTCATGCACTCTTATCGCCGTTCTGTTCACTCTTTTCTCACACCCCTCCGAAGAATAGCTACGAACCAGCGTTCGTTCCAAACTACCCGCACAAGATCAGACAAGATGTCTGCTCCATACACACCCCAGGATATTCAAGCCGTATCAGCTGTCGTACGTGCTTTGGATAATGCTCGAAAGGACAAGAGAAAGAACGGGTTCTCAGTCAAAAAGACCACTTTCGATGTAAAGGGATCAGCGGATGGTATCCAGGTCGACTCATGGCGCATGCAGGATTGGGACTACAAACGACCTAACCTGCCAACTTACGCCCGTGGCCTCTTCACGACAAAAACACGGAGGAACGAGCCAGAGATTGCCGTGAGAGGCTATGACAAGTTTTTCAACGTTGATGAGGTCCCCGAGACCAAATGGAAGAACATTTTCACGCGGACACAAGGCCCTTACGAGCTCACACTCAAAGAGAATGGTTGCATCATTTTTATTGCTGGACTCGAAGACGACACTTTGGTTGTTTGCAGTAAGCATTCGACAGGTGACCGAGACGACATCCAGGTCAGTCATGCAAGTGCCGGAGAGCAACGCCTTGAACAGCAGCTGGCTGCTGTTGGGAAGACAAAAGCAGACCTGGCGCGAGAACTTCGCAAGAGAAATGTTACGGCCGTTGCCGAGCTCTGTGATGATCAATTCGAGGAGCACATTTTAGCATACGGACCTGACAAGGCAGGACTATATCTCCACGGCATCAACCTCAACCTTCCAGAGTTTGCCACATACCCAAGTCGATTTGTTCAGGAGTTTGCTGATGAATGGGCCTTCCGAAAAACTGGTCTGATTGTTATGGACGATATCGAACAGGTCAAGAGTTTCCTCGAGGAAGTAGCTGAGACTGGGGCTCACGATGGCCGCGATGTCGAGGGTTTTGTCATTCGTTGCAAGATGTCGCATGATCCAGCCACTCAGCCGTTCCAGGACTGGTTCTTCAAGTACAAGTTTGAGGAACCATATCTGATGTATCGCCAGTGGCGGGAATGCACCAAGGCTCTCATTGCTGGTAAGCAGCCTAAATTCAAGAAACACACCAAGATCACGGAAGAGTATCTTCTTTATGCTCGGAAACGACTTGCCGCAGACCCCAAGCTTGGGAAGGAGTACAACAACAACCATGGAATCATTGCCCTCCGTGACGATTTCTTGCATTTCAAGAATCTAAAGGGAGCAGATGCAGCTAATCTTGGAGAGCTCGACACCCCAGCCATGACAGAGGTGGAACAAGACGTAATTCTGTGTCCTATTGCTACCATTGGCTGCGGCAAGACAACAATCGCCATGGGACTCTCGCATCTTTTTGGCTGGGGACATGTTCAGAACGATAACATCTCTGGCAAGGGCCGCCCTCCACGGTTCACCAAGATGGTGTTGGACGAGCTGAAGGACCACCCTGCCGTCATTGCGGACCGAAATAATGCACAGAGACATGAGCGAAAGCAAATCATCACAGATGTGAAACTCCAGCACTCTACAGCCAAGCTTGTGTGTTTGAACTTTAAGCATGATGAAGAAACGATCGACGAGATTCGACGAATCACTCAGCAAAGAATCATTGAGCGCGGAGACAACCACCAGACAATCCACGCAGCAAGCGATAAGGAAAAGTTTATTGGTGTAATGGAAGGTTTTATTAACCGATTCGAAGCTTGCAATCCCCACGGCCGACCTGACGATGGCTTCGATGCGTTCATTGACCTTGACCCGACAGCTGGCAGCCGACAGAACCTCGAGGTTGTTGTAACACAATTGCACAAGGTTTTCCCCAATCTTGTCAAGGAGGTTCCATCTTCGGAGGCATTCGATGCTGCCATTGATTTTGCTCTCGGATACAAGCCAGAATTTCGACATGATATCCCTGACCGGGGTAAGAAGAACAACCAACAGCAAAAGCCACAGCCCAAGGCGCAAAAGCCAAGGAAGCTGGAGTACATGTCTGTTAGTGTTCCTGCCCGCGAGGTGAACAATGCCCTTGAACAAGCCTTCAAGAGTACCCCCAAGGAAATCTCTCGGCTGCATACACAGCTCAAGCAGACTAGACGTGTGCAGCCAAAATTCCACGTCACCCTGCTTCACAAGGCTGTCAGCAGTGCTCACCCCGAGCTTTGGGAAAAGTACACAACCCTTCATAAAGAATTAGAGGCTGCCGGTAACCCCGAAGGAAAGGTTGGCGAATGTGATGTAATTCTTGAAAGAGTAAGATATTGGGCGACCTTGACCCGTATTGTGTGACACAGCTGACGTTTTACAGGTTGTATTCGACGACCGAATCATGGCTATCGTTGTTCGCCTTGCGGATGAGGACGATCAGTGGCAGTGTGTGAACCGTGTCGCGCATATTACAGTAGGAACTCGAGATGATTCAGTGAAGCCTAAAGAGAGCAATGATCTTCTAGCCAGATGGTTGGAGGTGGGTAGCTCCCCTGAGACCAAGATTGGTGAGGTTGTATTTGCGGGGAAGCCAACTGTGAAGGGGACAGTAATGCCCGTCCTGAGCAGATTTTAAGAAGGGAGGCTGTGGAACGGTAGTTCAGGCTCGCGGTAGTATCCTTAGGGTATCAGTACTTGCACTCTCAAACATAAGACGTCTGAGGCTATGGGGCATCCCTCAAAAACCAAAACATCATGTTGTAGAAAACAGAACGCAATATGATTCATTTCTGCGCACTAGCAACCCGATATGAAGGCTCTTACGTCGGGATAAGAACGCTAGGTGAACTAAACTTGCTGTTTCAATATAAGCACATACAGTGTGGTGTGGTGAGCCACAAAGATGGCCCCAATATGGACAAGTAAAATGTATGCCCGGAAGCTGGTAAGGGGTATTATAAGAACGACGAGAGTCAATGTTTAAAAGCAAAACAGTGCCATGTAGGCCACGATGTCCAGAGTAGTTGTTCATTCATCGTCGAGAAAGCGACTGGCTAAAGCACCGAAAAAGGGTACCTCGAACCTAGAGAGATATTAACAACCAAATCTAAATAAGACAGAGGTTAACCAGTCCATACCTGTCAAGAATTTCGGCGTCCTTATAAGCGCGCAGTGTGAGCACAGCAATTAGAGCAACATCACATAAGAAGAACAGCCAGCTAAAAAACGTTGACCATGAGAAGAGGAGGTGAAAGACCATGATCGCCGTAAATAGCAATGCCGATTGCCAAGCATGAAACCTGATGTACGTGTTAGACAAACTTGAATGCTGGAAATATGTTGTGTGATGGGCTTCAGAGGAAGCTAGAGGGAGTCAGTCCTACCTCACGTAGTCACTATTTCGCTCCAGGATGAGAAGTATAATGGCTCCTATAGGCGGGAAAGCGACGTATGCCAGACATGCCTCATAATCTAAGCGCATCCCTAGACTTGTATCAAACTCGCTAACTTCTGCCACAGGAAAAGCACCAGGCATTGTACTTGACGCTCCAAAAGCCCGACTGTCGGGACTAATCGCCGCCCAGCCAGCCGACTGGCCATCGAAACCGCCCCATCCTCGCTGCGGTTGCGGATGTTGGAGCGGGGGAGGAGAAGCAACGGGAGAGAAAGATCGACGAGCATCGTACGAAGGTCGTGGGGAGGCATAGTCGGGCGAGGTAACACGTGAATGCTCCGGCGGAGAGGATTGATAAGGAGCGAAGTCCATGGCCTGAAGTAGCAGTCTCGAGAGAGTTGCGATTGTTCAGCAAGTTTGGGTAAATATTGCGCCAGCCGGGTAACGAGCTCTGTATGCGCTACTGAACAAACGGTGCTGGGTCGGTGAAAGGTGCACGATGTATTTGAGCACTCGCACTTCCTTTCCACTATGACAGCTGGGCTTAGGACTCGATCTTCTCTTGAAAAGTACGATGTGAGTTTCTGTATGCAGCTGTGATGCAAGAAGCTGTTGATGGAGCTAGTTTGAGGCGGGGTGGTGGTAGGAGGTCAAGGGTCGTTGCTTGAGCTTCCATCACAAATCCTCCACTGTAGACCTCGACGTCAGGGTAGTTAAAGGCAGGTACACTACTGCCTTAGTGCCTGCGTCTTTAATAGGTTCCAGCCACATAGCTCAGCCACACTTGTTACATTGAAGTGACAATTCGAGATTACCTCGAGTGTATTAGTAGTTTATCCATGATTAAACACATCTTTTTACAATATATTTAGATAACAATGAGGTAAGATGCAAGTCCACATTGTAATTAGTTGCATCACCCCAAGTTTATAGGGAATATCAATTCATCGTCCTTTCCATGATTGAGCCTATATTGGATCGACGTAAAACCGCGAAATCCTAAATGTACACTATTCCCTATGGCATCATGTGGAAAATAAGATCTATCATAAGAGACATGAAATAGAACACACCATCTACTTTCTGATGGCTGGTTTTCTTATTTAACCGTGTCGAATTTTTAAACGATCCAATATGCTGTTGGTACATCTACACATACACAGCCTTTGCTAGGCCCCTTGTTTGTACATCATCATTGTCGATTCCCAACCCTGGTCTTATTCTCCATTCTTTTGGTCGCCTTTGGCCTCGTCTTCCAGCTGACCTTTTCGACCCTCCAGAGCTAGCCACAAGCTTCGGCTTCCACCTTCCAGTGTGCTGGTGATGCCCAAGCCCGCGCCTTGGAGCAGAGCGACCAATTGGGCGCGCAGTCCGTCCAAGCCACCCTCGATGCCGCCAACCCAGTTGATGCCAGACTGATCGAAGATCTTGCCTTCGACACGGCCACCAACAAGGAGCAGTTTCGCAAGGCCGCTTTGGCAGGTAGCATCGTGATATCCAGGGTTCTTTTTCCTTGAGGGAGCAGGGAATTTGCCGGGGACAGGGGCTAGGACGCTCAAGGCCGCAGCAACATGTGCTGGAGATACAGCGGGAAGAACTAGAGCCGCCAAAGGACCAACCATCACTGGCTCGATTTGGGCGTAGTTTGAATCTTCAGGGACTTCGGCATTCTTGATAGCATCGTAGGCGGCTTCAGACAAATCGTGGACGAGAGGGCCTCGTGCTGTTCGCGTCGTCTTATCAGAGGCAGCGGCAGCCTCAGGGTCGTAAAATTCAACGAGTTTAAGGGCTACGCGCAGCATGTTGGTTCGTACCACCTGTAATTGGACTAACGGAGTAATATCGACAGGTTCGCTTCCGGGGACTGCGTTGGGCTGAGGAACCGCAGAAAGAGCCTTCTTTAACTCTCGCCGCACAGCCGCCCATTCCACAGCCGTCAAGTTACTGTGCTGAAAGAACAAGATCAGAGGAGTCGTTCGAAGTAACGAGGTATAGGTTCGGATCAGCTGGCTCTTTCTTGTTTCAACAGGACGAGCGCTTGGGGGTTTGGTCGCAGGGGCTTGGTCGATCGGTTTTCGGATATCGCTCACGGCAGCAGAGCAACTGGGCGATGTCGAAATGCTACGAGCCGCCGTGATCCATGATGTGTGGGGAAGCCGAGATTCTCTGCGCAATTGACGCAGACAGGGCGATACAGCCCGTGATATCCTGGAAGCCATGATCTGTAGCTATATCATGGGACGGTTAGCAACAATCAGCCAGAATGAGGTCCCAATGCTGTGCGTACATGAAGTTCTGTTGCTGGCTCTGCCGCCGTATCAAAAATTCCACCAGCGCTCGTAGCTAGCCTGATTGATATCAAACAATCGTCCACTCACAACCCTGGTCCGTGCATCGGATCAACTCACACCCGATCCCGGGGACTACAGGGTACAAGGCCACTGAAGCCAATACCGATCTGTTAGGTTGCTACTGGTGGACTAGGCTGATTACGCGCGACCTGACTGCCTACCTACCACGGCTTCGTCTTTTGATGTTGTTCAAGCATCGATAGCTTTCCTCTCCAATTTGCAAACTCACCGTACGATATAACAAGCACAGCATAATATTTGCGCTCTCGACTCGACCTGCTACTCTGCTCTCCATTTGTCGATAAATTGATCCACGTCATTTTCCATCATGTCGACTCTCGAGGAGCTCGATGATCTCGACCGCCGAGACAAGGAGGATAAGAAGAGAAATGGCGACGACAAGAACCAGAAGAAGCCCACTGATGGCGATGCCGACATGAAAGACGCCGAGGAAGAGGACGATGATATTCTTGACGAAGAGATCCTTGGACTCAGCACACAAGACATCCAAACTCGCAAGCGTCTTCTTGAGAACGACTCTCGGATTATGAAGAGCGAGCTCTCCCGGTTATCACATGAGAAGGCTGCCATGGGCGAGAAAATCAAAGAAAACCTGGATAAGATTGCCAACAACCGGTAAGTTTTCTGAAGATGATCAATTGTCGGCGTCATCGCTAATGGCAGCTGGTAGACAACTCCCATACCTCGTCGGAAATGTTGTCGAACTGCTCGACCTCGACCCAACTGCCGAATCCTCCGAAGAGGGTGCGAACATTGACCTGGATGCGACTCGAGTTGGAAAGTCAGCCGTTATCAAGACATCTACACGTCAAACGATCTTCCTCCCTTTGATCGGTCTCGTGGACGCCGACAAGCTAAAGCCCGGTGACCTCATTGGAGTCAACAAGGACTCATATCTTATTCTCGATACCCTTCCAGCTGAATATGACAGCCGTGTCAAGGCCATGGAAGTTGATGAGAAGCCTACAGAACAATACACTGATGTTGGTGGATTGGACAAACAGATCGAAGAGTTGGTGGAAGCTATCGTATGGCCAATGAAGGAGGCCGAGAGGTTCAAGAAGATTGGCATCAAAGCCCCCAAAGGTAGAGTTTATCGGTGCGATGCAGAGAAGGGGACATGCGGCTAACTCAATTCAGGTGCACTCATGTATGGCCCACCTGGTACTGGCAAGACACTCCTAGCACGAGCATGTGCTGCCCAGACTGATGCTACTTTCTTGAAGCTGGCAGGCCCTCAACTAGTCCAGATGTTTATTGGTGACGGTGCCAAGCTTGTCCGAGATTGCTTTGCGCTGGCTAAAGAGAAGGCACCCGCTATCATCTTCATCGACGAGTTAGATGCCGTTGGTACCAAACGTTTCGACAGCGAGAAGAGCGGTGATCGTGAGGTGCAACGAACCATGCTGGAACTATTGAACCAGCTCGATGGATTCGCTTCCGACGATCGAATCAAGGTGCTGGCTGCGACAAACCGTGTGGATGTTCTCGACCCAGCCTTGCTCCGTTCTGGTCGACTCGATCGCAAGATTGAATTTCCTCTTCCCAATGAGGAGGCTCGTGCCCAGATCATGAAGATCCATTCACGCAAAATGAGAGTTGACCCCGGGGTGAACTGGGGTGAACTGGCTCGAAGCACGGACGAGTTTGGAGGTGCAATGTTGAAGGCTGTGTGTGTAGAGGCTGGTATGATTGCTTTGCGATCAGGCAAGAACAAGATTGGCCACGAGCACTATGTTGATGCTATTGCTGAGGTGCAGGCCAAGAAGAAGGACGTAAGTATACGATATCTCGATATCTATCGCCGAAGAGCCCTACTAACAGATTCAAACAGACGGTCAACTTCTACGCTTAATTGTGATCACGGTAGATATCGCGGGACGGGTTACAGGTTACACGAGCCTGGGCGCTGGGGTTTAGACGTGATGAGGGCATTCATAGATCAATGTAGCATTATCTCGGCGTATGCCCGCCTCCGCTTTTTGGAGGCAAAACATTTACGCTTCAAAAAAAAGCAATTGGGGTCTATCTTTGACGTGTTCTGTTTGTATAAGTTGAAGGTTATGCACAAGCAAGTGGACAACAGAAGAAATGTCCTCTTAAGGCTTAGGCTTCTGAAATAAAGCAGTCGAAGATCCTCTAAGCTAGCACAAGATGACCAACATGTTTCGTGTCTTATGCTTTTAGGGGCCACTTTTTCTGGAATTCTGAGGATAAGATATCAAGAACTTCTTTCTGGCCGGAGAATATTTTGGGTATTCTAATAGCTGTGTTTTAACCTCGACGTGGCCGAACAATCATCAAGTTGTATGTTGTATGTAATGTCGTGCAACCGGCAGGTCATAGCTACCTAGCATCAATCATCCCTGCCGGAGCTTTTGTTCCACCGGTGAATCGAGATCGTCCTCCAGCTCTGTTGTAAGAATCACTGCTGAAACCAAGCATGTGCTTCTGTTGAATGGGCAATTTAACACCAGCTAAAAGCGACATCTGGCAGCGGAACGTGCCGATTGGCAGGTCAATCTTAGTCATCCCGCATCATGCCCGTTCGAGCCTGGAGCTTGTGCGGGGCCAGTCATGGTAAATACGTCATGGTGGCGCCTGGGGAGGGCACTCATCCAAGGCTTGTTTGCGTAAATCTCATCGAAATGATGAAGGATAAGTGATGATGATGATGCTGATGGTGACGCTGATGCCCCTTCGTTAACGGCCCATCAAGTATTGCGCTACATATTGTTGTGGAACTCTTTGGTGTGCCTGCCTATTACTTGTCTCTCAAATCACAAGCTTTGTTGAGCTCTTGCGTAAGTATCCTGTACTTTTCCGTGCCTGTAACCTGTCTGCTTCAGTGCAATTGGAACTGCCAGATTCCAGCCACCCACGACGAGCGCACGGTGACGTGATAGATTTCCCTTTTGGTGGCTTGCCCTCTGAGCTGCCTTTTCCCACCTTCACCGCGCTTGAGCTTTACTTCATTTCACAACTGCTTTCATTCCTCCTTCATACTCAAACCAGTCAACATCGGCTGAGGTGATTGATTGATATCGTGATACCCTTCCTACCTACCTAATCTTCCTGATCACCTCCTGGACTCATTCTTCAAGGCAACACCTTACCGAATCCGAAATGAGATTTGTGAACGCCGTCCTGGCCGCAGTGGCCATCAACGGTGTTGCTGCCAGCACCTGGTTTCCTGGATCAAAGCCAGGTAAGCTACGATTTCGCTCTTCTTGGCGAACCTTTGAACTAACATCAAGACAGTTTACAACAAGTGGCATGAGACCGAGTTGGAACGATGGCTCTCTGATCATGATGTTCCATACCCCTCCCCGGCCGATCGTAAGGATCTCGAGTCCTTGATTGAGAAGAACTGGGATGCCTACGTCGTTTCCCCTTACAACAGCTGGGATACCAACCAGCTGAGTGCTTACTTGCAGTCTAAGGGCAAGGAAACCAAGAATGAAGCTGCCGCTTCCAAGGACAGCCTACTGTCCCAGGTGAAGGCCAACTGGTACGAGACTGAGAGCAATGCCCATTCTGCGTGGCTCAATGTCAAGGATTGGATTCTTGATACTTGGACTGAGAGTCAGCTTAAGGCATTCGCCGACAAGCACGGAATTCCCGGTAAGTGTGCTCCAAACGATATTGTCCGCCCATTTTGGTCGCACATCGCTAACTGTGATATTCAGCCCCTCAGCCCCGCCAGCGTGACACTCTTCTCCAGAAGGCTCGCTCTAACTACGAGACTGTTGCCAAGAAGGCTAACCAGGCTTCTTCTTACCCTGGAAACTGGCTCTACGAGACATGGTCTGAATCGGATCTCAAGGAGTGGCTTGACACCCACGGCTTCCCTGCCCCTCAGCCTATGACTCGTGACAAGCTCATTGCCTCTGTTCGTCGTAACTCCCGCCTTGCCTACCTTAAGGCCCAGGACCAAGCCGCCAGTGCTACCGCCAGTGCTCAAGGTGCCTACGCTACCCTAACCGACATGATCATTGATGCCTGGAGCGAGTCGCAGCTCAAGGAGTTTTGTGATAAGAACGGTATCGCTGTTCCCCAGGGTACCAAGGCCAACGAACTCCGCGCTCTTGTTCGCAAGAACAGAGCTGACATTCTCGGCGACAACATTTCTGGAAGCGCCGCCTCTGCTTACGGTGCTGCTACTTCCAACGCTCAGAACCAGTACGCCAAGGCCACCGACAGTGCATCACTTGCTGCGCAGGATGCGTTCAACCAGGCTGTAGGCACTTGGTCCGACACCCGTCTTAAGTCCTACCTTGACGCTCGCGGTGTTCCCGTTCCCCAGGGCTCCAAGAAGAACGAGCTTGAGGCTTTGGTTCGCAAGAACGCTCACGTTGCTGCCCACGGCGGAAATGCCTGGACCTTTGACGACTTCAGCTACGATAACTTGAAGAAGTACCTGGAGCGCAGCGGAAATGCTGCTGCCAAGCAAGCTGCTGAGAAGAAGGACGCTACCCGTGATGAGCTTTACGACGCTGCTCAGTCCGCCTACTCTTCTGCTTCATCGGCTGGCGGATCAACCTGGGCCTCTGCCACTAGCTATCTTACATCCGCCACCAACTCTGCTAAGCAGTCCGCCTTTGATGAGTGGTCTGAGACCGACCTTAAGGCTTACCTCGACAGCTACGGTGTTCCTGTCCCACAGGGATCGAAGCTCGAGGACCTCAAGGCCGAGGCCCGAAAGCAATCCACCTACTTTAAGTATGGTACCAGCTCGCCATCCGGAACCTTCTTCGCTAAGCTCGGAGATACTGCTCGTGATACCTACAACTGGGTTGCAAGCCAGCTTCAGCTTGGTGGTCAAGCCGCTAAGCAGAAGGCTGCTGAGGCTGAGGCTCAGGCTCATGCCAAGATCCGTGAGGAACTTTAAATAAAGCTTATGCGTAAAGGAAATGAAGTCATTACGACGACGGCCGGGCATATGCAGTTTTGAAAAGGTGATATTCACATGGTTGGTCACCCGGCGATATGATGGGAAGACGTGGCCGTGAGTGGCAATAGGTTGGCCACTCACAACAATAGTGCAATTCCTGATACTTCGGGTTGTTTGTTTGTAGCAGGTAGTTATGTATTACGAATCCCACTTTACTAATTTCCTAATATTCTGTTTATTCAACTATGGTGCGCGTCGAGTTCCCTCAAATTGTAGCTTTGTGAAGATGTGTATGCATAACAAGTGGATGGAATCAACGTAGCTCTTAATTTCTGTTTATAAGCATCTTGGACCAGGCTTATATTCATTTACAATACACGCTCCGAATCTTGTTAAAGTGGTGATCTAAACCCCAGCTACGGTCGCTTTTGATACATAATAGTCCAGAAGTGAAAACATACGCTACAGTATAGAAATGTTGAGACCATTGTCTTCGGGATATCTCACCAGGATTCATGGTATTCGATAGCGAGAATGTTTCTTTCAACTTGTACTAAGCCCTGTAACAAAAGCAGACAACTAATGATATTTAATGATCACGTCGATTGAATATGTCAAGCAGTGGGATGGGTTTAAGGATCAGAGTTGCTTCTACAGAGACAATGCATTCGGATTCTGTGTATGTGCTAATTAACTGTGACTAAGAGATATTCTTTTGTATCCTAACGCCATCGCTGGAAGAAAGCCTACCGCGACCAAAGTTCACCAGTTCTAATGATGAATTATTGTTCAGATATGTGATCATGCCCACAGTCTGCATGTTCCATCTGCACCAGCACTGAGACACCACGGGTGCTTGGGGTGCCAGTCTACATCCAGAACACCAAGCTTGCTGACGACCTTGTGGCCTCTGAGCATCTTGACGGGCACAATTGTAGCGTTTTCCATGAGGTCGCTCACAACCTTACCATGGAAGATCTGAAGGGTGCCGTCATCGCTGGCATCAGCGAAGAGAGGAAGGCTGCGATGAAACTTGACAGCTCGAATGGCCTCAGGGTGAAATCGCATCGTCTTGTAAGGGCGAGCTGATAAATCAAGATCATGCCACAGGAGTCTTCGGTCATATGAACCAACAATAAGGTTATCACCACCAGGATGCACGTCAAAGGAGGAAATCCAGCGGGCACCAGGCTGGATGACCTTGACAAGCTCTTCGCGCTGAAGATCGTAGCATCTGATCATGCGCTGAGTAGCAACGAATAGCAGTGGCCTTGAAGGATGGAATTGAGCTGTTTGGGCGAGACCAGGGAGCTTTCGGAAGGGTATCTGAGTAAGGTGCTTGGAAAGAGTGTGCATGGCGACTGAGCTTCGTTGTCCGGTTGGAGAGACCGTGAGGATATATTCACCTCTTCTGTGCCAGTTAATGACCTTGATTGCCGACCTGACGGTGGCCATGAGGAGAACTCCTGCGGCCTCCAGCTTAGCACCAGGTCGTGACCACTTGGCAGGGGGCTCTTTCTTAACGCCGTTGGCTGTGCTAGATTGCGCGCCATTGGTGGCATAGCCAAATCCAGCATCGAGAACCTCGCGACTCGCCTTCTCCACGGCATCACTAGCAACTGATGGGATCATGAAGAACAGATCCTCTCCAGCGGCAGCTGCCAGAACGAGAGTCTCCTTGTTGGGTCGCCATCGAACCATGCTAACAGGCTCCTCGCTACTGAGCTTGGCCATCCATTCCTGATGACCGTTCAAAGTCCACACCCGGACTGTACCATCATCACCACCAGAGGCCACAAACTCTCCATCAGGACTGAAAGAAACAGAACGAACCCGTCCGTCGTGGCCACGGAAGATGGTCTGGTTAAGGGTGGGGAAAGGCTTGAGATCTTCCGGTCGTGGGAGCTTCGGCAGCAGAGAGTTGGGGTCGATGTTGAGCCTGTTCTTCCTAATTCGGGGTGCAAGATAAAGGTCCAAACAGCGGTCGAAGCGTTCCTTGACAAACTCGCCGTAACCGGGAACCTTCCGGAGCGAGTCAAACTTGGCGGGCAGGTACTCCTTTTCTCTCTCTTCGGGGTCTTGGTTCTTCCAGGCTTCCTTCTCTTCTTCGGTGGGGAGATATTCAGGTGGAGGGTTGTAACTGAGATCGTATCCAGGAGGAGCAAGTTTGGGGGCTGGGATGTTCATGACATGAGGATCCTGTGGCTCCTCGTTCGCCCACACGTCATAGTAAGACTCCTCCTTCTCCTCCTCCTCTCGTTGGCGTTCCTCCGGAGGCTTGTAGGGCAGGATACGACCCTCCTTAATAGCACGGACAAGCTTGGCGACTCGCTTTGCCTCGTGCTTTGAGGGAACGAATCGTCTTTTCGGCTCTGGGGCGGCGCTGAGGGGCATTTTTTCCTCAATGCTTGTGAAGTAAGGGACCATGTCCTACATAAGTTAGCAACGACCAAAAACGAAGCAAGAGCAAGAGATGAGCATACAGGGTAAGGGTCGTAATCCTCGTTGGGGACCTCGTTCATCTGCAGTCGCTTGAGAAGCTCGAGTTGATCCTGGGTAAGGTCCAGGGGCTTTCCAGTCTCAGGGTCTGTCAAGCCAGTCCAGCCCTTGGGGATCTCAATGCTGTCAAGAAGGGCATCGAGGGCCTCGCCAGTGGCCGGACGCATAATCTTCTTGCCATTGATGTCGTAGCCGATGTGAGGGTAGGAATCGTAGAAAGAGAGAGGAATGTCTCCGATTGTGTTGACGGGGCCTTGAGCATCAGAGTCATCGCTGTCATAAACAGGATCAACCTCTGCATATTCGTAACGCTCGCCTCCATTGGCATCCTTCACGACACGATAGTTGGGTTCAGAGTTATCGGCATCGAGAGCAGGTGGTGCTCCGAAGGTGCGATCGGAATCGGAAGAGGCATCATCGCTATGCGCATCATCATCATCATCATCATCATCGTC
>NW_022157975.1:0-10346 GCF_003316985.1 Fusarium coffeatum
GCTGTTGTATGTTTTTTTTTTGCTCTACCAGGGTCTGCTATCAACACTTGCAAATGTCTTCTAAGCATTAGAATATCAAAAATAAAGTGTCAGTCCACGCAAACCTAAGTAGACCAAATAATTTAGACTCTTATGCTTCCTGGACTAATTCTTTGACATCCTGGAGAGAGGGTATTGTAAGTGGGCCGACTGAGCGGAAGGTAGATAGCTGTGGGACCTGCCTTCCGCTACAGTTGAACTTCCTGGTGATTTCATAAAGAGCACCCCCTTTCCCAAGTACTAACCTACAACCTTCAACCATCACCACCACCATCACCATCACCATCACCATCACCATCATCGTCTTCGATCATGGGGGAACTCCGCCCAGGTCCTATCATCCACATCAACGGACATCCGGGCGTCGGAAAATCCACCATCGCAAAGAGGCTCACCGAGCTGTTTCCTCATCTCATGCTCGTGCATGACAAGCTGTTTACCGACCTCACCGATGCCCTAGTACCACGCGATACCGAAGACTATTTCAAAGTCTGTGACAATTTCGTCGCAGCTTCCTTCCAGCCGATTCAATACTCTGAGGAGACCTTTGACCTCGGATATATCTTCACCGACTTCATGCCGAACGATGAACAAGGTCGCGTTAGCATGAGAGAATACATCCGCGAAGCGGCAATTCCTGATGACCGTCAGCGCGAGTTCATAGCCTTCACACTCATTTGCGAAGAGCAGGAAAACGTGCGTCGACTTATCTTTCCAGAGCGACAGCAGAGTGGGAAGCTCACCGACCCCGAAGTCCTGCGCGATGAACGCACCAAAGACTGTCAGCACGATTACCTTGGGGACTGTCATCATATCATTGATGTTACGCATCTGGAGGTCGATGCAGCGGCTCTTGCCATCGCCCGACGCGTTGGACTACAGCTAGGGTAGAAAGTGTTTCTGAGCTGCATCTTCATATTCCTGAAGAGACGAGGCGGGGCAAGCAAATAAATGGCGTTTATGGTATAACTACTCGACTGTTGCTTTGAAATTACTTATTGGGGAGCTTACCTGGGTGTGGAAAGCAGATAAGGACATAACAGAACTTATATCGCTGTTGCGCATGGTTCACAGCTGGAACGAATACAAAAACATTGACATCACAAGTTTGGAGGGTAAACTATTCTCGTGACAGAGTCTGTATTAGAGCGATTTGAAGAAATCGCCACGTCTATGTAAACCACTGTGACCCTTCTAGCCCCTTCATTCAAGGGATAATAGTCGATCCCAGCCTGTCGATCCCAGCCTGTCGATCCCGAGAGGTACTACACAGGGTAGTCTTCGTCTCCAACCACAAACTCCAGATCCTTGACGTCCAAGATATCAAGCGTTCGATCGATGACTTTTTCGATGCATTCCACACGACGTTGGGCAACCTCGAATGCACGCTGCACACGATTCAGGGCGATCTCCCACGTTTTTACATCTCGCATGTCCTCAATCTGTCTGGTCATCCAACGGCGAAGTTTCTTCACCTCGTCCCAATTCTCGAGTCTGTTGTCCGCGTCGTGAAACTTCTCAGTTGCATTAGCGTGAGCTCTCTCTGCGGCGTCCACGGTTTCTTTGGCAGAATTGAGAGCCAGTCTGGCGTCTTCCAGATTTTCTTCCGTATTGACTCGATTGAGTGCCATTTCATCCGCGTTCTGATAAACAACTTTGTACCGAGCCTCCAGCAAGCCAGGTTCCATTGTCGCGAGCTTCTCTGCCAGCTCGAGCTTGCGACGCTTGATGCTGTCGGGCGATGGGGACGATTCGCGTTCACGCTTGATGGATGGCGGATCGCCGGGGGCGGGTGACGAAGTCATGTTTTCGCAATGTATATATCGCAGGACGGTGAACACCTGGAGTTGATCAGTATGGGAGTGTTTGCGCCAGTCTAGTGGCGGATCTTGTAACGAGCTTGACATACTAGTGATCAAGAGTGAGGGTTCTCAATGGAAGGTGATGGGTAGAAGTGAGGTTGATGGAAAGGGAAGAATATCCTAGGATGAGAGCAATGATACCAATCAATGTTGGAGAAGCTTGTGAGTGAAGATGGTGCAACGGGGATGAAGAAGAAAGGAAGAGGTAAAGATGAAGGAGATGGGTAGGCAGAAGTGACCGATCGTGATTCACAGTCGATCAGTCTTAGGCAGGATGAATCCATTGATTTGGGAATGGATTCATGGCTCTGTAGACGAGACCATGGGATGATTCGAAGTTACTCGGACAATATTTCAACCACGCCCACCAGAGCATGGTCGGAGACGGTGCCGGTTACTGCATATGCCACCCTTCACGTAGGAGACCACCTTCTCTGATGTATTTTTTATATTATGCATTATTTCCCCGTAATCCTACCATCAAGGATCCGATCTTCATCTTGCATAGGTTACTGAAGCAAGATGACTTCCTTGGCGACGAACCATGAAAACTATTACTACAGCATCCTACCGGTTGCAAATCAGTTGAGTTGATTGAATAATTCCAGACGAGCTTATCCACTGAGCAGTATTTTAGCAAGACCAAAGAGGTAACCTCTGGGCGCATATTTTGATACCACCGCTCAAGTGAGTTCACATCAAGCATCTTCACAAGCAAAAATAGAAGGTCACTTCTTACAGAAGTTAAAACTAATGAAGAAGGCAAAGCAAAAAAATATCAGCTCCCCGAAACCTGGATCGAACAAGTGACCTTTCGATGACATATAACAATTACAGTCGAACGCTCTTCCAGCTGAGCTATTCGGGGAGATCTCCGTAAACGGAGGAATAGCTATTGTTGCGACGAGTGGCTCGTTTTAGCGATTATGTAGGGCTCACCTCTACTGTAACAAACAGCGCCGGCGATTACCGTTGTAACGCATTGATCCACATCACTGGCTGTTAGACGTTTGATGCCATGAGCCCAACGGAAGATTGAGAAATAGGTAGATTAGAGTATGCTGAAGATTTTTGCGCATGGACTCCGAAGCAAATGTAACGGGCCTGAACGCTGTTTACATCTTGGCACGCCGACGCGACACAGAATTTTAGCATAGGTACCAACGCACTTGGATTGGCCAAGATCCTCCACACAAAGTTCCAAGGGACGCCAGGTCATGCAAAAAGCACAGATTAAATCCCCGTACCTGACTTCCGCTGTCAAATCGGGAATTCCCTATTTTTCTAGCCTTATCGAGCATAAGCCGATGCCAAGTAACGGTTTCAGCACCCGCGCTGACCCCCCGGCCAGGCCGGATTTTGAGGAGCGAAGCTTAGCGAGACTAAACGAGGTTGTGGAATGCAGGAACGACACCAGCTGCATTGCCCGTCTCCGAGGGCTGTGCAATGAACGACCACAGACAGTTTCTGATACGAAAATGAAGCTTTGATATCTAACTTTAGCGGATATCGAGAATGTGATTCCTTATAAAGGTAAAGCAGACTCCCATCTTTCCGAGCTAGCTAACAATTCTTCAGTCAACGCACTTACTTTATCGAGCTTTTCTTTAGTCTTTTGTTCTTTAACCGTCTCTCGTTTAACCTTCCGAATCCATTCGCTTGACATTTTTTCTTTCTTTTCGAACTACTACAATCACTACCATCATGAACATGTTTCCACGAGACGCGGCCACCGACGCCGCCGCCGCGGGCGCAGATGCAGGCGGTTTTGCGCTGTACCACTACGAGCCTTCAATGGCAGGCGGCGCCATCTTTACTCTTCTCTTCATCGGCACTACTCTCTTCCACGTCTGGCAATTGTATCGCGGACGCTCTTGGTTCACTATTCCGCTAGCTGTGGGTGGTCTATGTAAGCACTCCTGGTGAAAGACACAGAATCAATACTAACTCACTCCCCAGTCGAGCTTGTCGGATATGCCGCGAGATGCAAATCCTCAAACGAAACACCAAACTGGACCTTGGGTCCATATATCATACAGAGCATCTTCCTACTCGTCGCACCAGCCCTTTTCGCCGCTACAATCTACATGGAGCTTGGCAGAATCGTCCAGATGATCGATGGCGAGGGAAGGGTCATGATCAGCAAGAAGTGGATGACCAAGATCTTTGTTACGGGTGATATCTTGTCTTTCTTTCTACAGGGCGGAGGTAAGTGAATACCACACCAGAAGATCTGAGTCGTGACTAATTTTTAAAGGCGGTGGTATTCAAGCCTCTGGTTCACTTGAAGCCCTCGACACCGGATCTAAAATCATCATTGGAGGTCTATTCGTGCAACTCATCTTTTTCGGCGTCTTCGTGGTCATCGCCATCGCCTTCCACCGCGCTATCGAACAAAACCCAACCGGTCGATCGACCACCGGCCTTCCTTGGAAGAAGCATATGATTGCGCTCTATGTTGGCAGCTTCCTCATTATGGTGCGATCTGTCTTCCGAGCAGTCGAGTATCTGCAAGGCTTTAATGGATTCTTACTTCGTCATGAGGCTTACCTCTATATCTTCGACGCAACACTCATGTTCATGGTTATGGTCCTGTTCAACTGGCTTCATCCTTCTGAAATCACCACCATTTTGGAGGAGCGCAAGACAGGCAAGGGATACAGCATGGGGGCTTTCACCGAGTGTGCTTAGTATCGTCACCGGCGAACAGGAAAGGGCTTTTTGATAAAACTGTAATCCGGATATTCATTGTTTATTGATTATATAGACCAACCACCTGAAGAGGCCAAGCTATCCATTTTCTCCAATACGCACCCAGCAAATCGGATACTACTTCCACAATATCGTACCCCCAGCCTTCCATGAACCAAGAATCATTGTTGAACCGATGCAAAAGCGCACCGTAGAATGCATACAGAATCAGAGCTGGCGGTTGTCTCTGCCGTAACAAAGTAAAGTACGACTCAGGTGCAAAGGGCACAAAGAGAAAAGGTCCCTGCCACGACATGTTGTATATCGCTTGATCAGGCGACTCGGCCTGTAGCCCAGAATACTGAGCGCTATACATCCTACACCGCCTCAAAACGTGCAACGTATCCTCATAACTCTGCGCATCAGGATTGTCCTTCCATACATCGCGAGTTTGACAAAAATGCTGGTCCTCAGTATGGTCAGCTTTCTCAACATCCAAGTGATCCCAATTACCGATACTCATAAGCCCTCCCAATGGCCCCCCACATAGAGTATAGAATGACGGGCTCAGAACAGCTTGGACTCCGCGAAGCATTGGGATCCAGCCCAAGCCTAAGATCCTATCTTTGCGGTTTCCCCATTCTGACTCGTCCCAGAGACCTTCGCCCAGACGTCCTGAGACGCCGAAGACATAGAGGAGGTTGAGAGACGACCATGCGAATAACTCATTCGCTGTTTCGTCATTCGCATGCTTCAACGCTTCGTTGAAACCTTGTAAGCTCTGGTTGTGATATCGGGATGCTTCTGCCGCATGGCTGAGTCTCTGCTCAGGTTCGAGGTATGCGATATGAAGTGCTGTAAGACCGAGCATAGCCTGCATCACAAATGGATGCTTGAAAGCAATCTGTGGAAAGTTGAGTTGGAAAAGAACCGACAGCGCTGAGTTCTTGTAGATATGGTGAGATGTCGAAATAGTCCAGTGGTGAAGAAGAGCCATATCTCTCACACCGTATGTCGATTCATTTGTGTGGTCTTTGAGGATAGATGAGACTGTGGTGGATGAGATGCCCGGAAGTGGCGAGACATGTTGATGTGGCGAAGTCGCATGGTTTTGCTGGGTTGGTGAAGGGTCTGCAGATACAGACCTCGCTTCAGGAAAAGGATACTCGCATTGAGCTCCACGTCGCTGACAAGCGCGACATTTGGGTCTTTCTTCAGAGCACTAAAAGTCAATTAGCCAGCCATCAGAAGCATTAGTGAAGCTTAGGAATACCTTGACTCGTCGTCGTCTGCAATCATTACACCCAGTCTTAACTTTTTTGTGACCCCGACGCAACTTGACACCCTGCCTCGCCGAAACTACGTCATTGTCTGAGTCGTTCATGGCCGGAACGTGTGGCCGAGCGATAAACGAGGGAAAAGGAAAAAAGTGCGGAGCTTTGGCTTTTGATCGTTGACGGAACGAGAGAAATAGGAGGAGCGAGGTTTGACGTGGCCTGAACGAGGTGCAGGTTGTTTTTAATTTCGCCGATTGGTAGAGTTGATCCACTGAATCCCCGCCTCTAAGCTAAGAACAGTTACATTCGGAATCGCCCGAGGTCTCGCTGTTCGGTTTAATACGAGGATGAGGGCCAGATGGATGACCGAGGTACGATAACAGAAAGGTTATCTCTAAAATTTGGGACGCCAAACTAGAGCATATTGACAGCTGATAAGATAAAGCGACCGAGACGTTTCGTGTCCTTCGCAGTGGTCATTCTTATGATTATATGATGCCCGGTAAATTGCGAAACCTTATTGTACAGACTAGTAAATGATGCCAATGATGGTAGAGAAATTTGAAATTTGAGTAGTTTATAATCTGAACATCTAACAATCTATTTGATATAAAAGGAAAAATGGAAAACGCAGAAACTGTAAGGTAGAGAGACAGTTATAACCAAGGACCTGAATCGTCTCTGTCTACTTCCTCCGTCTACCATCGTCGTCGACTTCGGGCACCTCGTACGAAGACAACTCCGTGTTCTCCATATCCGAACTCTTAACATCCTTTTGAATGGACTCGACATACCAAACAACCAGAATGACCATAACCAGCGCCATCAGGATAGCATCAAACACATATAAGAAGATCTCGTGCGATATAAGATAGCCGTCGTTGCCCTGAAGATATTCCACCACACGGAAGATGCTTCGGACGAGGATAAGAATGCTCGATGCATAAAGAACGTATAGATATCGCTTCCAGGGAACGTCGCCGCGCAATGATTCGGGCGTTGGGAATTTGAGAAGGCGGTAGTGGAATAGAACTGATGTGATGACGAAAAAGCCGAAAATGACGATCTGTACCAAGAGACCGGCGATGATGATCTTCTCGCCTATGTTGTAGAGATCTAGTGTTCCAGCAGATTGGATTCCACCGCCGCCGGCTTGTAAGCTGAACGCGATGACATCCCCCGTAACGAAGATGCGTGTAACCCATTGGACGGGTATGATCGAAAGGTGAGACGCGCCGACGGTTCGAATGAGGCGACCGAGGATCATGTAAATTGACGCAGCAAAAAGGGCGGGCGCGACGAGGATGGGAATGGCTTGGAGGACGAAGCCACCGACCGAGAGTTTATCGAAGTGACTCCATATTCTACCAGCGTAACCAATAGTCTCAACTAGAAAAATCATTAGTAAAATGGACAAGTTGATGATGTGGGAAGAAGACGTACAGAGACCACCGATTGTAAAGGCAGTGAAGTAATATGCTCGTACTCGGAATAATCGCCATGTATGCGCTGCTGTGAGGATGGCGAAAACAACCACGCTAACGATTGCTGCTGGTAAGGATGGGTCGTAGCGGTAGAGCTTGAAGTCGAATGCTGCTGCGTCGTAATCGGCGCTGTAATCGGTGTCGGCCATGGTGACTGGATTAATGATGGTGAGTATGGAACATAACAAAAAGAAGCAGGCTGTTGGAATGTTTTATAAACGTTGATTACTTCAAGGCCAAGGCGCATTTGATGGTGGAGTAAGTGGCTTAGAAGAATGGCGAACGCGAACGAGGTTGAGCGAGGTTAAACGAGGTCTGTGTACGAAGCTAAACGAGACTTGGCGGATTGCAGATTTTTACTCCACCACTTTAAGATTGGACGAGATGAAGCTTGTTTTGAAGTTAAAAATAGGGGTGCACAGCCTAGATCAGTTCTCCGATTGCAACTTGATCTACCAGAAGATACCCTGTTCCAAATTGACCTGTTCTGGCGTTATCGCAGGAGGACAAAGCACCACGATCCCATTCTCTTCATCTTCCTGGCCAGGAATGGGCCCATCAATATCCAACTCCGCCATTAACATTCCAACCTACATATAATCAGCGGGCACTCAAATGCATCACAAGTTTGAACTTACCTTTCCAACGGTTGTTTGATCCACTCCAGAAGCTCTCAAGTTCTGCGCCAACCGCACAGCCAACGACGCAGCAAACATGTTCGTCTTTCCAACCTCGGTCATAACGCTCATAAGCGCTGTAAAGTTATCTTCGCTTTGACGATTGCCGGTTGTCAAGAAGTCCGTCAGGAAGAATGATGCTGCGATGAAGGTAGCGAATGAGACGAGAGGATTGCGGAATCTGATGGTCAGGTCATTGACCAACGCAACAGTCATCATAATTTGAAGTGCAGACTCCATAACTCTTGAGTTAATATGTGGCAATAGCGCCATATCCATCTGCGACCGGGTCGTTACCGCGCGATGAATACAGATCAGAGCTGTGTGTAACTGAAGATTGATGAGAACAGCAGCAGGATTATCCATGTTCTCAGGACATCGCAGATCAGCAGGCAGAGTCGCAAAGGCGTTAGTGACCGCCTCGTCTAACTTTTCAAGTTGACTCCAGTCGTTATTATCTTCGTCTTCTTCGCTCGCTCTTGAGAAGTTGAAGCATTCGTTGAAGAGGTGGACGGCGACGACTCTGCAGGCGCTCGTGGAGAGCTCGAACATGCCTTGGCCGAGGGCTTGTTTGAGTGTTATTGTTGGGACTGGGGTACTGGAGAGGAAAGCGTCGATAGATGTTGGTAATCGCGTTTGTATCTGCAGTGGTCAGCTCAGGCGTAGCTAGTCTAGAGGGTGGTACGCACGCTGCGCCAGTCCATCATCGTAGGCCAACCACCAGTGCTACTCGTGATCCGATCAGTCGTAAAGATAATCCAAAACGTGTTTCTTCGTTCTTCCTCCTCTGTGAAGTCCACGGCGACTGGTAACATCAGGCCAGCAGCGTTCTTACCATCCAGGCGGTGAAGTCCGAGAATATGTCCTAGTCGGATGGCCCGGGCTATGCTCATTGATGCTCTTGAGAACCACAAGTGCTGGGCTTCGAAGTGGCCGATGAGAACCCATGCTTGGCAGTGGGCCAGTGTAATTTGTTCGCTGTCGCTCTGTTCATGATATCAGCGCTTTCGTTCATGACTCTGCTTTGGTGGCCTCTTACCTTCATCTCATCCGCCTGAATATACTGCCGTGCTCGCACGTAGAATGCCTCAGCCATATGTCCGTACATAGGTGATGCACTTGCTCCAGCAGCCAGGATGGCATATTGAAGACACACGGGTGGTTGCATGTGTGTCGGTCTGTAGAGAGAAGCGATATATCTCTCGCCGTGGATCATGAATGAGTCGGACTGGAGTTTGGTGAAGTATATAGTGGTGCTAAAATCAGTCAGTCCTTCTCTCATCAGCAGGGCATATCAAAGACCACTCACAGCTCATCAACCAAATGTGGCGGCGGCAACCTCTCAAACCGACCAGTGTCAATGAGTTCCGTACTGAACGAGAACTCAGGCGGACTACTCTGCGACTCCAACCTTGCCTCCAAGTCCCCTCAAAAAGTCAGCATCTTGAATCAACATTCAAGCCTCAACTTACTGATTCGACTTTGCATATCGCGCAACTTTGGTCTCATGGCCGGATTAATCACGGGCTTTTTCCTGGCGGAAGGATAATCGCATTTCTCGCCCGTCTTGGCACAGCGACTACATTGCGGAAGGACTTTGTCGCATTTCAACTTTCGAAATCTACATAATTGGCAGGACCATGATGATAGTGTGCCCAAGTCAGATTCGGAGCCTGAGGGTGCTTGGGGGGAGTGTGAGGAGCGGGAGCCTTCGGACATGGTGGTTGGTGGGGTATGTGAATGTCCAGGTCTTGGCGAACGTCGAAGTTGGTTTATGGGAGCCTGTTCTGCATATACAGTTTCGGTCGTCTGATTCAACTTAATGAGGTTAGAAGATCAATATGTGAGAGGATAAATAGGTGGGTGTGTTCTGATAATTGCGACAGATTGCTCGGGAATTGCGGGGGCTGTCGAGATGTCAGCATGCCTTCCTATTCTGGGTTACTCTCGGAGGATTACCTACGGTACAGATGAGACATGTTCGCGGGATAAGCACGGATAAACTGAATAACGGTTATTTTCGTGTCTAGATAGTGTCTCTTCCAGTACAGGCTTCTTCCCCAGATGCGACGCTGATTTGTCTAGATTCGACAACTGTTTGCCTTGCCAAAGACGAGTACCGAAACTCGACACTGAGATGGCCAACACACAGCAAGGGTGGCGTCTGAGATGATCTACCAATCAGAGGTCGTTTCAACAGCTGAGGAGTCGGATAAGGGTTTATCCGTCTCCATCTAGGCCGCACACGGTAAGCGTGCTGTCAATGATCACGAACGAGCAATTGAAGAAGAGACGCCTGGGGGGGGGGGGGGGGGG
>NW_022157976.1:0-66103 GCF_003316985.1 Fusarium coffeatum
GTATACTAATAGAGAGTAATATTAAGAGAGTTAGGTTATAGAAGTAATATTAAGAGAGTTAGGTTATAGAAGTAAGGTTATAAAAGTAAAGTTACAGAAGTAAAGTTATAGAAGTAAGGTTATAAAAGTAAGGTTACAGGAGTAAAGCTACGCAAAACTAATGTTAATAAGAAAGTAATATTATTAAAAAGAGAGAGAGAAGATATATTCCAAGAAATACTTATAATCAAGTCCTTACTATTACCTTAAGAGTAAATATACTATTATTATTTCTTTATTATAAAAATATAAAGTAGCTTCTTTATTACAAATATACTATAGTAACTTTTCTACTATAAATATAATTATATAAGTTCTTTATTATTAAGTACTAAGTAATTACTACTATTATAATCTATATTATAGTATATTCTTCTTATAATAGGTATAATTAAGGTCTTCTATAAGAAATAGTAATTTCTTTATTATCTATATAATAAGGTAGTAATTATTACACTTTATCTCTACTTCTATCTTCTTTACTACTCTAAGTAGCTTTATCTTTACTTTTATCTTTAGCACCTTTGCTAAGTAGCTTTATCTCTACTTCCGTCTTCTCTACTGCTCTAGGTCGCTTTATCTCTACTTCCGTCTTCGCCGTAGCTACTGCTCCGGGTAGCTTTATCTCTACTTTTATCGTTGCTGTCTTCTTTACTGCTCCGGGTAACTTTATCTCCACTTTTATTATTACTATCTTCTTTACTGCTCTAGGTAGCTTTATCTTTACTTTTATTATTATTATCTTTGCTACTCCGGGTAGCTTTATTTCCTTTACTTTTATTATTACTATTATCTTTACTACTTTAAGTAGTATTATCTCTACTTCCTTCTTCTGCTATTACCTTTACTATTACTTTAGTATATAGCTTTAGCTTACCTTTAACCTTAGAATAAGCTGTAAAGTATTCCTTTATTATCTATATAATAAAGGAATAACTGTGCTTTACAAGGCCCTATATTTTTATTAGTAATAGACCTATAAAAAGATAGCTAATATTACTTTTACTAGTATATCCCTACTAAAGATACCTTTTGCTAGTAGTAGTACTTACCCTAGAGGAAGGAATTAGAGTCCTAGTAGTAAATAACTAAGCTAAGTACTGCAGAAGTACCTTTACACTAGCCTACAGTGCAAAGATACCTTTTTAGTATACTAATTGGTAGCGGATTTTTACTAGTAATAGTTACTTATTATATATAAGTCTTTAGTTAAAAAAGAGACTTATTTAATTTATACTATATAATATAAAGTACCTTGTAATAAGAAGATAGTAGTTTTTTAGCTACTATTTCTTACTTTTTTAGATATTTTACTTTGTTTATAGTATATATAACTATTAAAATTAATACTAAAAGTTAAAAAAAAGAACTATAAGAACTTATAAGAATTTAAAGGTATATTAGTTATATTATAAGAATAATTAAGAGAAATATATAAACTATATTTCTTCTTTCCTATAATTATTTTATAAGCTATACTATGCTTACTATAATAAGAATAAGGTATAACTTTAACTTTAAACTATATAATACCTTTAGTAGCTTTATACTACTTTTTAGTAGAAGATAATAAAATAGTATTAAGGGAATTTACTTTTTATTTATTAAAATACTTTAATATAATAGATATAGAATTAAGTTAGACTTATATAGGAAAAATAGTTAGAAAAATAAGTTATATAGGTCTTAAGGATAAGACTATAGAAGAGAAGAGATTATATTATAATCTCTGTAGTTATATTATATATACTTTATATTTTTTGCTAATTAGGGCTTAGCTTACCTATACCTATATAAGCTTTACCTAAGCTTATAATACTAGCTATAAACTTACTTACTAGCTTACTTAAGTAATTATAAGCCTTTTCTTAAAGCTTATAACTATACTAGTAAGCCTATTATATATATATATATTTACTTAGTACTAAATAAAATACTTAGCTTACTAGCTATTAATAAGACTTCTTTACCTAAATATACCTAACTTACTTTATTTACTATTTAGAGATATAATACTTTGTAATACTTAGTATCTATACTTTATATATCTGCTAATATAAACCTAATATAAACTAGTTTATCCCTTGGGAATTATAACTATTATATCTACCCCTTGTAAAGTAAGGCTTTTAAAAGAACTTTACTAAAGTTTATTTTATTACTAACTTTACTAAGGTAAATTATTAAGATTCTTAATAATAAAAAAATAGTAAGAAAAGAATAGTTTTATATAGATTACTAATAATTATTACCTTAGTATAGTTAAGTAATAAATAAAAGCTATTAAAATTAGCCTTTACCTTTAGCTTTATAGCTAGGCTTAGATTATAGCTAATCTAAGCTATACTATATTTAATTAAGATATACTGTAATTAGTTACTATAAAAAAGAACTCTACCCTCTGTATTATAAAGTATCTAAAAAAACTCTACTAGAGTTCCTTTTATTATTAACTACTAGGGTTACCTATCTATATTAGGATTTATTAGGACTTTATAGAGTGGCACTGCTCTCGAGTTACTGACCAATGCATTACCTCGTAAGTTGTTCTAAATTGCGTTCTATTAAAACGTAACTAACAATTTTTTAGCAGAATATTTTATTAATATGCAAGATAATGCTAAACTTCACGTTGCAGCTGCTTTGTTACCTAATGTATAAGGGGAAAGGATCTTCCCTTGGCTGAGACGTGGAATCTAGACTAAATCCTAGCTATTCTGCAGGCGCAAAACCCTGACAGGACTTTTGTAAAGGACTTTCAGGCCATGCGTTATCTAGCAGATGTCGAACAGCCAAGGCTAAGATGTATTTAACTTTTGCAGGCGCTGGGTGAGCCTGGATTCACGTCTCTGGAGGGGAGCATTCGGCTGAATAGTAAGGACTTGGCTCGAGCTGCCTAAAGCTTTCATACAGGAGGTTATCACCTCGTTGACGCGTCAACAAGTGGAAATAGATAGCGTCATTAATGGAACGTGTTGAAAGTTATTCGGGCTACGGAACAGCCGGGTTGCCGTAAACGAGGCTGATATGCGTACCGCATGTTCCAACTGCACAGTCTCGTGCCTAAGTTTGAGAAGTGCGGTTACATTATAAATCACTATTTTCACTGCCGATTGGTGCGCAATACGAAACATACAGCGGATAATCTCCGTTCCATCCGTCGCGCTCGGCTTTGGACCTTGATGCAAATCTTGGCTGTGATCGGCAGTGGGAGAAACATGCCCACGTCGCAACCCAAATTCAAATCCACAGCTTCACTTCCTCTTACTCAATAGGCTTGTTCATCGAGATACAAAAATTGATGACGATGCATATGTAATTAGAAAAGTTAAACGGAGTATTAATTGACTTCCCTTAGTACCCGTTGAACTCAACAGCACTATTAGCTTTTGTGGCTTCGGCATTGAAACGCAACGTCCTTCCTTTCTAAGCCAAGAATTATTAATTTATGACATGCTGCTGTCGACTCAGAGTCTCCGGCAATTGATGCAGGAACCTTTCCCATTGGCCCGTCGGTTTGGAATCAGGAAGCCCCTGGTTTATAACAAACTTAAATATAAAACACCACCAATAAATACCCTCCGCTCTTTAGCGTCTAACGCTCAAGAACGCCCGCTCAGTAAATTACGATTAGCCCAACGGACATCAGAACCTAATCGTTTCAAGCCTAGATATAACCAAGCCTCCGTCGAACCGAAAGTTTGTTTGCTACAAGCTTTCCCAGGGTAGAATAGAATAAAGATCCAGTTTTCCCCCCAGGGTCGTGATCTCTTGGCTCTCCATTAGCCTGTGTTTTTCTTTTACGTGCATTTTGGTTCCTCATGGAGTCAAGGGCGAGCTCGATCGGTGCGGCGAAGCGCGAGTCTGTTCCCACTGCTGGCAGTGTTTTCTTCGTCTCTTCCAACGGGCGCGTGCTCAAGTTGCCGATTCCGAGTAAATCGTACCGCGATCCGCTGACGTGGTCGTGGTCCAAGAGGCTGATGGGGTTTTTGGCGCTGCAGTGCTTCTCGATGGCGGCGGCGTTTGAGCTGAATCTTCCGGGGCTGTTGCTCCAGGCAATTGGTGAGGAGTTTAAGAATAAGGTATAATACATGGGTTTCTTGGTCTATGACATGATACTAATTGAGTTCAGCCGATGGGTCCTTTTGGAGTTCAGTCTTTGTCATCGGCGATGACTCTCTTCACCGGACTAGGGTACTTGATCGGCATTCCGCTATCGACGGCAGTTGGACGACGACCTATTGTTGTTAGCGCTGCTGTGTTGACAACTCTGTCGACTCTCTGGGCTGGCTACGCTGGGTCATTCTGCCAATTGATTGCCGCCCTCAGCTTACAAGGCCTCGCAGCTGGATCAGCAACCGGGATGGTAAGTCAATATCCACTCATAAACAGGCCATGCTAACAATCCCAGTTCATCCTCATCCTCATCGACGCAACATTCATTCACGAACGCCCAAACGCACTCTCGTTGTTCTGGTGTACAGGCTCAGCACTCATCAAACTCGCTCTCTTAATCCTCCCTTTCACAACCGATACCGCATTAACCTGGCGATGTGTATACAAAGTCTGGGTTGCACCTTGCGTCCTTGCATTCCTTTTAGTCCTCTTCTGTGTACCTGAGACATACTTCCTACGACCTCCCGTCGCACTAGATGGTCGAGTCCTGGTTCAGAGCAGTTCTGAGAAGGTTGAGGTCTATGGAGGTTGGGATGAAATTGAACTTATCAGAAACGACAAGCCTCTCCCTGATTTACCTTCTTCTTGGTCAATATGGTCGCACTTCAAGGTGTCGCAAGCCCCTGGGACCAAGTGGGAGTCTGTGCTTGCAACATATGGACAGATGTTCCTATGTATCCTTAACCCTCTGACTTTTTGGGTCTCTCTACTTACCGGCATCATCCTTAGCGGTGTTATCTTCCTCAACCTGACCCAGCCATCTGCGCTTATCCATATATTCGGCGATGACCAAATAAAATGCATTAATGCCTTGCTTGGTATCGCGGGCATTGCTGGGTCTCTACTCGCATTCCCCCTCACAGGACCATTCGCTTCCTGGTTTACGCGATGCTACACCTTTCGCAAAGGCGGTATCCGGCACGCCGAAGTCTACCTTGCTCTATTTTCTATCCCTGTTATTACCGGCCTGACAAGCGTGCTCCTTAATGGTCTAGCCCTTGTCAACAAGTGGCCTTCAGTCTGGATCTACATCACTTCTGCAATTAGCATTATGAGCTATCTCACCGGCAACGTCGCTTTTACTCTCTGGATTACCGAGGCCTTTCCGCGATGGGCAGCGGCAGCACTTGCAATTCAATTATTTACTGGAAATATGTTCGGGTTCGGGATCAGTACTGCCATAGCACCTTGGACCCAGGAGGGTCATATTCTACAGCCAACCATCCTCATTTTCGTCTTGATAATTGTCATGGGAGTTATGGCGGTCCCGGCGGCGTTCTGGGGCAAGACTGTAAGACAGTATATCCAGGGACGCTGGAGTGACTCGGAGAGAACTGCGCTTCGCCCTCAGTAGGGCATCATTGAATTGTCTAGGACCTTAGATCGGTGTACAAGCCAAGCAATAGCAACAGAAAAGTGTTTCCTTAGCGATTATAGTAATTATACGAGAATCCTAGATGATCATCAAGTAACACTAAAGCGACCGTAAGAATAGGATTTTGAGACCTTGCTCAAATCGTGAATTGGCCGAGATGGGATGGCTGAGGCAGGACCAAAATCTAAGATAAGCGCTCACAGAAATTCAAGCCGTAGCTTTCTGACAATGCCAAATGATATTTGAGTAGTGCTCTTTTTGGTGTTCGCTGATCGACCAGTGGCGGATATCAGAAATATGTATAAGACTACTTACTTCTATTACCAAAGAATAGCAAAATTGAGCTCGTTAGATTGACGTCCTTTGAGTTTTCGCCATACTAGCTGGCTATTGTATCATTACAATGCATAATAGAAATGCCGCAGAAACGTTTCATCATTTGGGTCGTTGGGCGACTGGAATTTGTTCAGTCCTCCCCAGTACGCACTTGTCTACGAACTATTCCTTGCTGGCTCTGAATCGGTTCCGCTGGTAAGGAAGGCCAGGCACAGTTCTAGAAGAATGCTCAGTCCAGTATGGATTTGAATAAATCCTTCATTTTATTTTCACAAGAGGCCCTTGTTATAGACGCCCAAGAGGGCGTTAGGCTAACATTCCGCTTCGAAGCAAGTGCTTCTGGCATTTAATCGCTGCTACTGTGTCCGAACTGAGCCGGTTCCGTTCACCCATGATGACCTTGTTTGTCTGTGGGAAGACGCGCTCACACCCAGCGCTCATTGCTAGGCAACTGAACAAGTCAAACGCCATCTTCGACAGGATAGGATAGTCAGATACGTGGCGAACCCACCACTCCAGAGAATCCTCAACATCCAGATCAGCCTTGTTAGTCCTTGCCATAAACTCATCCAGCTCAGACGTCAATTTTACCTGCTCCTTTCCTTGTGTAGCCGACGTCATGGTGACAGCAAGCCTCTGACGACGTTTACGAGCTTGCTGAAGCGGATCAAGAGTCACACTGTTGTCAACAACAGCCTCCTCCTCCGGCTCCTTCGGCTCCTCCTCTTGTCGCGCTCCGTCCATTGGGTCCGCTTCCGCAGCTGCTGCCTCGTATTGTGCGAATACCTCCTGTACCACTCTCCTTGCGCCACTGATCCATTGCCTATTGTGACTCCATTCAAGCTCGATATAAGTAAGCTTGTTGGCCGGATGCAGGGCAACTGCACACCGGTATGCAGGAGTGGCATCAGTGAGGCCAAAATATTCCTCAAGCTTGACACGAGCAGCATCAATGGCATGGGAATAGTATGTTGACACCACGTCAGGGTGATCATCTGTAACGTTCCTAGCATCTTGGAGCTTCTTGAAAAGCACATCCAGTGACTCGATAATCGCCTCGTCCTTGATTACGTCTGTTCCCTTCTGTACGGCTCCATGCGTCCCTCTTACTTCAATTGTAGCTATTGGACTAGCTTTAACGCTATTATTGAAGTGTTCAGTGTCCTCCTAGACTGAATGAGATGAAGAGGCGCATGATACCAGGGATTGACCGGTTGTATTGCTATCGTCTGTTTACTTAGCCACCCTTGACTCTCCCCGCCAGCTCATCGAATATCTCTCCCTTAATCTTATTCCCAAACGCCACGTCATCCTTCCCACGCTCAATAAAGTCAATCCTATTATCCAGTGTCTCAATATCTTCTCGTATCTCGGCCAATTCCACTGCCTCGTTTTCTTCCACATTGAGTCTTGTCTCTCGCAAACTCGCGACTTCCGATTCTAGTTCTGTACACCTGTTTTGACACGTCGCGATCTGTTCTTTAAGCTGAGCCACTTCGGCGCGCAACTCTTGAACAAGCAGTGACTCGTCGCTAGTTGGGGTAGAATGCTTGATCATAGCTTCAAGTTTCTGCAACTTGTTCCAGATCGCACCAGAATCGGCGAGTATTTCTTGACTTCGTTGTCGCTTGCGCGATCGTGTATTGGGGGGATCGAAGGTATTGGATTCATTGTACAAGGGTGCACTCGACACGACTTTATCGTAGGAAGGAGGTAATGGTGCAGGAAGAGTCGTCGCTTTGGCGCCACTGCCACTGAACATTCGCGAGATATCGTGGTCTGGGTCAGAGAATGGTTCTAACTTCCGTTGCGCAATTGCTGTGCTGAGGGAATCAAGCTGGTCTATAGACAGTGCAGACTCAGGGATGTAAATGCGTAGCTTCAATACATGCGATATTTCGTACAAGGAAGTAAGAATCTTGCCAGACCGTGGCCTGGCTACTGCAACCGGCTCCTTGACAAGACTTGGTACAAGGATATCAACGGCATCGGATAGTTCCAACTCGAGGCATGTCGCAGAGGGGAATATATCATCGGGTGAACTTGTTTGGCTCGAATGTCTAAGGCATGTAATGGATGAGGGGTTGATGCGGATATTGATGGTCTTGGAGCTGGTCTTGTCTTTGTAGCGGATAGGTATTATTACATCGAAAAGCGCGTATGTTGCGTCAACATGTAACGTGAATCGTATTGGGAGGTGTTCAGGATCAGACTTCGTCAAAAATTGCGTTGCATTATTATATTCGTACTCAAAAGCAGCTGTAACGCCCTCGAGATAGGTCGTCATAGCTGTCGCAAAGAGAAATCGCACTGGTAATGGAATTAGCACACTTGATAGGACTGGACTCACCTACGGTCTCAGTATTCAGCGCGCCTACAATCTCAATTCCCACCGCTTCAACACAAAACCGGCCTCGCTGCCAGGTGACCAGTGACCTCCAGGTGAACTGTGAAGTCGGCCCTGGACTCCAGGTGAACTGTGAGATCCGAGCAGGTCCCTTCTACACGCCCCGATTATTCCACGGAACTCGTTCGCGTGGGTATAAGTCGGAATTTTATATAGCGGTAGTGCGATGAACGGGCGTCGCGTGAAGTTGGGATAAAGAAAGCGAGGGCGTGGCGTAACATAACATCGTGACGAAATAGAAAGGAGGAAAGGTTGGAGAGATTGAGTGGAGATAAAGTGGAATCGACGTGATTGGATTTTCGGGGCGTGGTTAGTCCGGTCACGTGAAAACACGCAGTGTCTCCACCCAGTAATCGAATCGGGTGTGATAAGATAACAAGGTCACATTGGTGCACGGGCGCGAAATATCCCCAGGCTGGAAGGCATTTCCATTTAAGCATCTGACAAAGTTTTATCTTCCGATTAGCATAGAAATTGCTAAGTATAAATGACACAGCGTTTCAACTGAAGCTCAAATAGACTGAGAAGATAAATCCAAACTAGTAGGCACAGAATTGTTTTTTCACAATGCATAACGTACAGAGCGATAATTTCACAAAGAGACGTACTGGCTCTAATCGCCTACTGGGTCAAATAAATTTGCGCTCTCAAGAAACTTCACCACTCTATTGCGTGTGAAGCAAACAGTCTCATTTATGTTAGAAGCATGCATCTATATTAAACACAATCCGAGATACAGAAGAATACTTTAAAAATCTAACACAGCCTTAAATGGACGTACATCAAAGAGGCAAGATAAAATCGCCCCAGCTACCCTGGATATTTCCAGGAACAAAGGCCCAACAAATCTCATTCCTACCCCACCAATGGCTCAATGCAAGGAGCAGGTCGCTGCTTATCAATCCATGATAACAACTCATTCGAACTCAATGATAATCTCGGGAGCGCCCTCAAAATCAGCAGACATTCTATGCACCATAGACCAATAGTTTTGATCGTAGATCGGATTTCCCGCACCACCATACCGGCCAGCAAATGTAACTTCCGGCACGGGATCTGCATTTCCCGAGACAGAGATTGTGATTCCTTCAATGTCGGCCCAAGACTGGACATCCCTCTTTGCAACCGAGGGAGAGACTGCAAAGGTGAAAACAGAACTGCTGGTCCCCTCAGGGTAAGTTACCTTCAGCTTCTTGGGTGAGACTTCCATCAGGACGTGGGCCTCAGTAGAACGGAGCTGTGTGTTATGTCAGTAAAGGCGTAGGAACAAAATCTGAGCTATGTTGACTTACACTGAGCCATCCGATATTGTCATCTCCATAAGCCCAATGAGCAACAGCGGGATGGAACTGGCCCTTGTTATTGGATGGTCCGTTTGCACTCTTGGTCCGATAAGACTGAGCTCCGATCATCAAGGACTCGCTGAGCCACGTCGTGATGTTGCGAGCGTCAAGGTCGTATGGCGGATAGTAGGCTTTGCCTGTATATGTCCTCTCTCCATCAAGTGTCTTCAGCGACTCCTTTAGATCATCAGAGAGCAATGAGTTGTGGAAGTCCGAGTGGACGGCGATAAGTGGTGCCCAAGCCCAGTCACGAGCGTGGCTCATGACCTCCGGGTATTGCCATACACCTGCCTCCTTTCTACCGATGATGGGTGCGAGAAAGTGAGACAGGATGCCGAGAGATTTGGTCATGTCAAATGAGTAAGAACGGTCCCACGGACCAGCGAGATTTCGCATCTGTGGATTCCAGAGTTGCGATGTGTAATTCCAAACACCGCGTAGAAGATCCGGACCTCTTTGGGAGAGAATACTATCCTCATGACCATACCTACACCACAGTGTAAGACCGAAGAGTGAGATGCCGGTATATGTCGCTGAGTTGAACTCAGAAAGAGTGTCATGTAAGTCGAAGAGATCAATAATCTTATTCGCATAATCCTCCCCAGCCTGTGTCATATTATCGTCACCTATCTGGCGACCGGTCCAGCTTGTACCAATAGCGCGCATGATTGCAGGGTTGCTGTAGGATGGATAGAGGTTATCTCCGTTAACACCACCCTCTCGGTATGAGTCGCCAATACTGCAGTTGTATAGACTTTCAAGCATAAGCCCCTTCAAATCGTCAGACAGCAGGTCTCCGAACTCTTCGTATATCGTGATGAAGCTGAGACCGACGAAGCCACGCCAGTTTGGGTCCCACGATCCGTACATACGGGCCGGGTACCATGGTGTTCCAACAGTTGGCTCCTCTGGCTCTCGCGTATAGCCGCCATACCACAAGTCTTTGGGATTGTCATGCTGGTCCTTAATAACGTAGTTGATGACATCCTCAGCTCTCGAAACATCACCGTCGCCGTTCCGTGCAAGTAGTCCGACCGCATACCATGTAGAGGCTAATGTCTCATGGTTCATCGCAGCTCTAGATTCCAGGTCATAGAGCTGTTTTATCTTTGGATCGTAAAACCTGTCCATCCACTCCATAGAGTCTTCAACCATCGCTTTTGCCTCTCCGGAAAGAGCCCAGGACTGTGTAATATGCTGGGTAAGGATGCCCAGTAGACAGGTATATACCGAACTAGAGACCTTCATATTGGCTTGGAAAATCGTAAAGAGTTAGAATGTTTCTTTTGCCTGATTTGATCAAGAAGATGGCAAATCTAAGTACGTGAGGATGTCCGGCCGCCGCGGTAGACCATAGATGATCTGAACCGTTCAAAAAGACTGAGGCGGACATTGCATATTTGTATTCACTGTTCTTGCTGTCCTGATCCAGCGCACATCTTGTGCTTCTGTGTTTTCGTCCCCTGATCTAAATGCTACCTTAAAAAATAACCACCTGTGATTAATTACACATGAGCCAATCAGTGGTTGTCACACGTGGATCTCAACTGTACGCGTTATTTGCTGGACGTTTCAAAAGAGCTCAAGAAAGGGGCTGTCACCTGGCGTTGGAGCAGAAGTTCATGTAGGGAAAACTGTCGTCAGGAGATTTTCTACTTGTCCTTAATTGTTTTGTGATCACTGCATTCGACGCCGATCCCTGAGTTGGTCGTGATTAATGCGAAACATCTGGGTCAAGCATCGCTGATGATTGGCAGGGGTTCTAGAAACAAGAATACTACCTTACATCATGAGTTCTAGAAAGAAATGAACGGAAACAATAGCGGTCTTAATGAGTGTCGATATGCGACGGGGTCGCGTGATGGTGGGACGGATCCGGACTGATGTCCCCCGGCACGTGGCCAATGGCAGCAGGCACATTCCGCTACAAAGGGAAGGTTACCTGCAAAAAAGAAAAAAGAAAAAGAGAATAATTGCCAGCGCATAAGTGTCAGGTACTTCATTTAAGTGAAGATATTACTTTCATTAATAAGAAATATCACAAGGAGAGTTCCCTCGCAGTAAAAAAAAACGTGAATGGATGTACAGCTATGCTAATAATAGCCACTGAGCCTATAGAACCGTTGTCCATGTAACTGCTCTACTCCGCAGCAGTGTTAATACGCCCAGTGGAAGGTGTTCTTTGTTTACAAGACGCAAGCCTCCATAGTCGCGGCGCAATACATCCCGATACATTTGCAATGCCCATTGAGCCTCTTTTGTCTTACTATCTGTATCATTCGTCGCGACTCCCAGTTCGCTATTCAGAGCCTGCGAAACGTCAGGGTCCATCTCCGGGTTAATGGCAAATGGAATGGCCTGCAGGGCCAAGTATGCCTGCTGCAAGGCACTGCTCGTAAGCTCCCTGTGCTTCGCGAACTCTTCAATGCTGAAGAAGCTTTCGAGTTCTTCAGCCGTTAGAAGGTTCTTAAAGGCTTCAGGGCCGACAGTTCCGATACTCCATGACGCATTGACAGCTGCATTGATGCGGCTGTCCACATTTTCCAGGCCATCGAAGGACTTCATGTACCGTTTGTATCTTTCGTTTTCCGCATTAAAGAAGTCTTGGATAATTGAATCGGGAGATTTCTTTGCAATGCTCTCCCGAATCGTCAGTATAGGCACGAAGGGATTTCTTAGACCGAGTCCGCCCAGACGCTCTGGCAGGTGGACAAAGGCATCAGGTACATCTGCACCAAAACGCTCTTTTATCATACGCTTAACGTGGTCGACGGCCCCATGGCTCTTTTGTGTGGAATTCGATGTCGCGTCGAAAAGGAATTGTTGCATCTCCTGGTAGGTCTCAAGGATACTATCAACATGGCGCAGGCCAAAACAGTGCGCTGGTTCGCCGAAGGTATGGCTAAAAAACCGCCCCATACAGCTGTTCCAGGTTTGCACCCACTCCAGCACGCTTTTGCATCCATTCAACTGTTTCTTAAGCTGCCTCAAATGTCGGTCGACTTCTTCGCGGTCGATATTCCAAATTCCTGATTGAGGATCAAGTGACAGATGTCCAACTTTAACTGGACCCTCTGGCAAATTGTTTGCAACATCATCGTCTCTTTGGCTGCCCTTTCCTGAGATGTACACGGAGCCGGTTTTACTCCGATTGAATGTGAGACCAAGGATGTTGGCATATTTATTCATAGCAGTCCAAGCCCTCTTGCAATGAAGTGGCTCACCACAAAGCCAAAGGTCGTCGTGGAGTCGATAAAGCAACATGCCATCCTGTTGGTTGACAACAACATCCATGACAAAGAGAACAAGCTCGCCAAGCAGCTTCTCGGGAGCATGAGCCATGGGCACACCACGGCGGCGCACTTTGGGGCTGCCCGTCAACGGAGAGTCTGGAGATGATTGCACGTTGAGAGGCGCTTGAAGGACCTTCTTGAAGAAGGAGATGGCATCTTCTGTGTAGCCAAAGAATCGCATCACGCCAAAGATAGTAGTGTGAGACAGGCCCGTAGCGAACCACTCCAGGTCAGTCTGTACTAATGCCACTTCACCCCTCAATGTTTTGTGTATGGTAGTCTCCGTTGCGAGTGTTTGTAGCAGGCGCTGTTTAATGTTGGGCTTCTTGGAGTTCTCTTGCCCGTCCGTTGGATCGGTATAACCACTGGATCCAATTGTCTCAACACTCTCCGGCAGTTGGGACATGAAGAACCTATTTATATACTGCCACCTTCTCTCGTTCTTGACATTCGAAGTCGCAGTGGCTCCAGAGGACAGGTAGTAGGTGCGGCGCAGCTTCTCATCGTGACTAGGCTCTGATCCGGTGTGCCATTTGAAGAACGTATCATCCTGGAGAATGAAGCTATTCAGCGCCGCTTTGAGAGCAACGCAGCACTGAATACCAATATAGTGGATGAGGATCGCTTGCAAAACATCCTCGTCCATCCATATTCTGTATTTGCCGTTAAGTTGCTGTCTTGGTAGAACAGGAACTGTAGGTCATTATTAGCCATCCGTCATTTGGTCTTGAATGCGGTCTTGTTCAGAGTTGAAGGTAATGAGCCAGAGCACTTACTGCCATGTTCGCCAGCATCCCATTCCCAGCTGTCAATATTGGAAAATCGCATATTCAGAACATCGGCTATCTCTCCCAAAACCACCGGTTGCTCGAGAAAGTCACGAAGAATCGCCTGTTTCTGGTCGCTCAGCAGATCCTCGGCGAGAAGCCCATTGATGCACCACTTGAGTGTTGTAGAGTCAAATGGTGCCTTTTCGCCAAAGATCTGTCGGCAAGAGTCTCCGATAGTTTTTCTAAGAGCTTTGAGTGACTTGGCACTCTCCTCATCTTCTCCCTTGAAAAGCTCATTGAGGTAGAGATCAATCTCAACTTCATCGGTCTCCAATGGGTCGAAAACCACCTGCTCAAACTTGTCGCACAGCTCCTGTAGCCTCTCCTTCTGTCGATCCAATACCTCAAAGGACTCCTCCTCCGAAGATGAGCCGCCGCTAACGGAGGCAGTCATCCATTCCGTTATCAACCGAGCGTAGAGATGGCCCAGTGCTAGTTTCCGACTTGGTACTTCCAGGTGCGACCGAAGAAGGTCTTCATGGGCTTGCATAAAGTCGCTCGGTACAGACACATCATATTTTGACTGAGTCAGCCAGTGCTTGATGTTCTTTACTGCAGGACTCTGAAACGCCTCAGCGTTAAGACTCCGGACCCCCTTGAGGAGAAGGTTAATTCTTGCAAGCTGATCTTTTTCTTGATCAGCACTTTCTAAGATTTTATCCTTTCTTGCTTCGTGGATGGTGCGCTGCTTTTCTAATTCATTGATCTTAGTGCGTGTAATCCCACCAAGGGTCTGCGAAAGTGCCGAAAAGGATGCCATTTCTGCTGGTATCTGTGGAGCTGCGGGCTGTTGGTAAAAGTGGTTCAAACAATACAAATCTGGAACAACGTTGGCAGTAGCTACAGCAATGCCGAGAAGGAGAGGAAATGCACTTTGTTTTAAGTTCAGTTGCTTTGTTAGTAGAAGTAATGCCCAAATCGGCGCTTTCTGATTACAGCAAAAAATAGAGAGCGGTGTAAGACCAGACTAGGCAGCCAGGCTTGGCAAGCTAATTATTACCTTGTGGATAATCTCATGGTGGAGGGAATTAGTGAACACAGCCCCACTGATTTACACCGAACCACTGTGAAAAAGTGAATGAGCACGTTCAATTTTGTTAGACATTGGGCGAAAATGCATAATAGTAAGCACTAAGATAAAATTGATATTATGAAGTAGATACTATGTATATACTACGTATTTACACATCCCGCGCTGAAATAATATTCTTCACGATTTCCGCAGCCCGATCCAATGCCGTTGCAAAACGCTCTGCACCATTGGCTGGACTTACAAAACAGACTTCAACCCTATTGTTTGATTAGCAAATGCATTCGTGTTATGACTGTAAAGACTCACGAATCATCAAACACAGTATAGTTCATCCATACAGACTCTGGGTGCGGCATGGTGAAGCCAGGATCCTCGGCTAGCTTTGTTTCCACCATGGTCTGCATTATCAATTGCGGATAACCTCTCTTCCAAACTGGATCAGAGAAGAGTTCTGGGATCTCATCGTCATTTTGATCCTGAGACATAACCTCAATCACGTCCATGAGTCTAAAGTAGTTGCGACCCTCGGTACCTTTGATGATTTGCGCATTGCACTGTCGCGCCGCTTCTAGGAGTCTGGCCCGTGCCTCGTAGCGAGGTACAGCTTCGTCAAGAGCGGCGTCGCAAAAGTCCATGACAGACTTGAGAACCACCTGCACAATCTCTGGTCTGCCAAGGTGGAAATGCGCCGTGGATACTGTTTCCCAACTGGCTGGAAGGTGACCAAAGTATAATCGACTGGCCAGCTGGATCGTCAGGTCGACAGTTGCCTTGATAGGTGCCGAATTACTAAGCATGAGCGTTTTGCCAAACGAGTTGATGAGATGCGGGACATATTGCTTTGCGGAGGTAATGGCAAGGTAATCTTTACGGAGTACCTCGATGCGACTATCGATATCTTCTGCTGTCGCCAAGGGTATCTCGTTGAGACTATCCGGATCAACAGAAACGGTTTCCGCGGCATTCTTAGGATCAAGCGTGGTGATGGCGTTTTGCAGTCTTTGAGACAGCTGAGAAACCGTCATCAGATCAATCATAGAGTGCTCAAAGATGGTTGCCGAGCGCCCATTGGCTGAGACGATAATCTGTGTGCATTTATCGTGCCAACGGTTGAACGAGTCGCCGATGTAACCAGAGCGGACTCGGTCTGCGCGTGTAACGGGGCTGTCGTCGTCGAGACACATGACGAATACAGACGCTTCAATTGTTTCGAGATAAACTGCGTTTGCGCTGGTGATTGAAAGCAATCTCTGTCGGTTCTAAAAAAAATAATGTCAGTCAAAGTATTGAAGTCCAAAAAGGTCACTTACTGATCCCCAAGAATCGCGATTGTCAGTGGTTAATATGCCAGCCCAACATTTGTCCGTCAGGTCCAAATCGAGAATTGACTTGTACGTTGCCTTGAGCATTTCATATGATACCGTCATGCCTTGTTGCTTCAGAGAGACTTTGAAAAGATGTCCTCTTCGCAACACAGCAACGTACTCATTGCCGGGATACTTCATCATCTTGTCACAGTCCACGTTGGGCTCTCTTACAGCATTGAACAGCCAGGATAAAGAGTGCCCACAGTTGGCCCTGGTGCCCAGGAAATCGGGTTCCAGCCTGCCAGCGTCACGGTCCGCCTTAAATTCGCACAGCGCCGTTGTCAGAACAGCCGCCCGCTCTGCCTGAGTATGGGGAATCCGGCTGTCGAAGTGCGTACCCAAGAAATTGCCAAAGGGTGCTAATGGATAGCGGCGCTTAAGATGCAAAGCTTTGAGGAGCAGGTCTGCGATCCAGCTTTCCACATTGGGATCATCAGCCTTGACGCGTAGCTTGTTGTAGAGCCTGCGACCAAGACCACCCGGTGCCGCGAGGGCATGGGCTTTCCGACTGAGCTCAGAGTATTCTTCTCGTGTGTGAGCGAAGTGACCAACGCTGTTGAGAAGGTCGTCAATGGCCTCATCCAAATCAACGAGTGGATATCTCGGTAGATCCTTGCAGGTTCGGCAACAATAGAAGTCATGGTTACTTTGAGCCTCCTTGCTTGTAGATTCTGACTGTGCTTCTTGGACTTCAGGTTCACTGCCTTTGGAGCACGATTGACGGACCTCATCACGAAGCAGCTTAGATCGCAAGGCAACTGTGGTACTGAGGGCGGTGATGCTGCCAGCACCACTCAATTCCGAAGTCTGGAGGTTCACTTGGAAAGTGCGCACCATCCAATTCTTCAACTCAATGCTGACAAGAGAATCGAGCCCAATCGTTGCCAGAGACTGATCCACACGAATCTCGTCTACAGGTCGATCGAGGAAAACAGCAAATTTGGCGAGTGTCGCATCTTGAATTAGCTCCTCGGCCTCAGCCATGGTCCTGACACCAGCCAGTGCCTCTGCAAAGTCGATCTTGTTGGCCTTGGCACCGCCACTGGCCTTTTTCTCCGATGTATTTGGCAGTTGACTGAAGACAGGATTGTCAAGCAAATACTCGTCGTTGGCTTCCATCATTGATTGGCGCGTTACTGCTTGGATCGATTGGTGAAGGCCATCTTTCCTAGCAGCGTTGGTCATGATGTATTCAAAGTTCGCGAAGAACTCGTCAAAAGAGATGTCCATGACACTGTTTTGCCGAAGACTAGCTCTGATAGTACTGATTGCTGTCTCGTTTTGGGATGCCTCCAACGCGCCGTGCGCATCAATCGACACAGCGCCAATGTTGAGCGAAACATACTGGGTATGAGGGTGGTCGGCATGAGCACGTGCAAACGCGTCTTGGAAGCCATTACCAGCTGCGTAGTTAGACTGACCAGACTTTCCGATCACAGATACGATAGATGACAACGCCACAAAGAAGGCCAAGTCTGGGCTGGCGAAATATTTGTCAAGGTTGATCGTTCCAAAGATCTTCGGTTGGAGTGGCTGCTTCCATTCGTCAACAGTCATTTGGGAGAATGTTCGGTCCTAGATAATGTCAGATTAGAGCATTGTATTGGTCACTGTGGATGATAGCAACTTACCCTCAATGCCAAAGCGCCCTGTACAACTCCTCTAACAGGGGGTAGCGCACTGCAAAATGAGACAGCTTCCTTCATATGCTCCTCATTGGTGATATCGCACTTGATTAGATGAAGCTTTGCCCCATGTACTTCCACAGCTTCCATGTGTTTACGTCTCGTCTCATCGTCGATGGTACGTCGAGAGAGGGAGACGATATGACCAGCTCCACGGGCAGCAAAAAAGCGACAGATTCGTGAAGGTAGGTCGCCCAGTCCTCCTGCTACAATGTAAGTACCATCCTTCCGCAGTCTTAGAGGTCTGGGCTTTGCTGGTAGACATTTGACAACTGATGTAGGGTGCGTCTGCAAAACAACCTTTCCTATGTGCTTTCTTGCACCCATAGCTCGGAACGCATCCTCGATCTGCTCGATGAGATACAGGTTGATTGGCTCCACAGGAAAAAGTACGCCTGACTCAATGAGTTGCATGATCTCACCAAGTACTTGGTATATCTGCTTAGGCCTTCGTCTGGCCAGAGTTACGAGGTCAAAAGCGATGAACGTGATAGACCTCTCGAATGCGGCCATGCTCAGACAAGAGTCTCTTTGCATCTCAGACCTTCCCAGTTCAATAAAAACACCCAACGGTTTGACGCAGTCGAGGCTTTCCCTCAGCATCTCTCCGATTGATGTGTTGAGCACAACGTCCACACCCTCACCGCGGGTAAGATGCATGATGCTGTGCTTGAATGAACCGGACTGACTAGAATAGATGTGGCTTACCGGGATGCCGTAGCGATTTACAAGAAACTGCCGTTTCTCGCGGTTTCCAACTGTACAGAAGATCTCTGCCCCGACGGATTGCGCAAGTTGGATCGCCGCTTGACCAACAGCTCCAGACGCAGAATGGATGAGAATGGCCTGACCCTCCTCCAGGCGAGCCAGGTTCCTAATGCATTGATATGCCGCAGTGTATGCATAGCCTATTGATGCTGCAGTAGTGTTACTCATCCCGCTCGGTATTTTGTGAACATGGTACCCGTTGACGCGCGACAGATTGCTGTACGGCTGAGCGCCAAAGCCCATGACACTGTCTCCGACCTGGAACAAGTCCCCCATATCCTCGCTGACGGCTGTAACAACACCGGCAAATTCGCCTACCATTTCCGCATCAGACTCTGCTTGTCCCAAGGCCACGCAAAGATCCTTGTAGTTAAGACCGTAGGCCTCGGGTTTGACCTTAATCTGGCCAGCTTCTAGGTCGGTTGACGTGTCAAAATCTACGAATCGGAGGGAGCTCAGCAGGCCGGGAGTAGCGGCTTCAAGTTTGAGGGCCCGGTCACCTTGATGAAGGGAAGTCTCTGTCTCGACATCAGTGACGGCATCCCAGCTACTACGAGCCCACTTCAAGAACGTTGCGTCTGGGACTACCCGAGGAATTGAGATTCGGCCATTCTCGAACGCGAACTCAGGCTCAATAGACTTTTGAGAGTGAGTCGTTGGCCAGAAGGACTTTCCTAGGATCTCAGCCACCGCCTGCCCGATCACCTTCGGGTCGCAGACAGGATCCCGGATGTCAAGGTTGACAAACCCATTGTTGCCACTTTCACGACGCAGGACTCGTATGGTTGCACTGACTACGCCCTTGTATGCTGTAGACACAGGGTCGGCAGCAGCTTGAATGACGACCCAAAGGATCTTGGCTTTCGAAGCAAGAAGAGCATTGAGGGTTGTGAATAGCCGAGGTTCGGGGTCGAGAAGTAAAGGTGTCTCAGCGCGATCAATGACCAGGTAGACCGTATCCTCACTGATGTCCAATCGATCCCAACTGCTTATAACTTTGGTTGAGGTAGGCTCGATATTCTTTAAAGTCTCAAGAGTTTCATCATTGGGAGCATCGCTGATAAGAACAACCTGGTTGCTTCCAACAGCGTGTCCGTTGGTCAAGATGGGCACAGCTTTTGAAACCATCATGCTGTTGCGCGCAACATGGATGCCTCCGAAGCCGTTCCTCGATAGTATAGTGTCCCACTGCTCTCTGTACATGAGAGCAGTGTCGTCTCGGAATTCGTCCTCATGAGCCCACCATCCTGATAGTGTGCCAAAAATGAGACCAATCACTGCCCCTTTCGGCGAGTTCTCCACGAGGATGAGGCTTCCACCTGGTCGGAGAAGCTTTCGCACATGTCCCATCGTAACATCCATCTGCTTCGTCGCATGCAGAACATTGGATGCCACGATAACGTCATATGATTCCGGCTGAAAGCCCTGTTTGAGTGGATCCCGTTCGACATCCAGCGTCTTGAAGTCCATGTACGACTCCCAGTCGGCGAATGTCGCGCGGGCCTCTTCAAAAAAGCCGCTTGATATATCTGTGTAAGTGTACTGCTCGATGGGAAGACCATGACCAGCAATTCCACCGAGAACTCGCTTCGTGCAGCCTCCCGTTCCGGCGCCAATCTCCAAAAAGCGAAGACGCGGATTCTTGAAAGTGAGAAGTCGAAGATATGCGACTGCAGCCTCATAGTCGCCACTGAAAGTTCCACCCTCGTATGCCCGTATCAGAAGGTTACCCTCGAGCATGACACTCAATGAATCGAGTGCACCGTTCAAGATTCTGGGAAGGGCCCTCCCAACACGTGCCAGCAGTTGTAGCTCCGGTGCATCGGTTAAGGAATCAATGCGTTTCAGTATGTCAACTTCGTCCTCTAAACTCAAGCCTGACATGATCTGCTCATAATAGTCAGAGTTGACCCATTTGTTCATCCATCCGAGATACTTGACGAGATGAGGGCTAGTGATCTCCACCTTGTTAGCTTCGACATAGGTCAGTGCATCTCGAATCCAGATGGATGCTGCTTGGTCAGCTGTGCGGAAACTCTCCTCAGCTTCCACAGCAGAAACCTTGCTGCCCTCATAGTTATATGTCATGTTCTCATCCAATCCCATTGTGGTAGAGAGAAAGTGGGAGAATGATGGTTCTGTCATGAAATCTGCATCCAGATTCCACTCTAGCCGGTTCACCTTATCCTGAACGAAGGGTCGGTTCTCATCTTGGTGCGCCTCGCCAATTGCCCTGAGGTTGACCAAAAGCTTGATGACGGGCCTGAGCTGCCCATCGACCTCTCGTTGGAATACCCAAGACTGACCCGAAGAAGCCTTCAAGCCATCAGGTTCGATCTGCATGGCGGCAGTGAGGCTATCGCCTGCTCTTGTCGAAATATTGGCATCGATCTCGAGGAGAGTTATCTTGGTAGGTACGCAAGGAGCGTTAGAGACGAATTTCTTGAAGAGCATGCCGCTGAGTTGATGAACAGCATCAAGGGTGATTGGGTGAATGACATGAGGTCGGAAAGAGCGATATGGCATCAAGGTAGCCACGTCTGGGATGATTATGTCGAGAAGACCTTGTTTGTTGCCGTATTTCAGAGAGTCAATAGGACTGAAGGCACCGTCCCATTGGTTGCCAGTAAGCTTAGCAAACTCATAGAACTCGGTCTTGGTCATCTCCATGTTGCAACTCTTTCTCGCTTCGTCGAGGAGCTGCATTGACTCTTCTTTGCGCAAGTCTGCTTCTCGCGTTCCGTTAACCTCATCAATTTCAGTCATCTCGTACTCGACCGAGATCTCGCCGGAGCAATGTTCGGTCCATGACCCATTTGCATTGTCATATGACCAAATCCGGAACGACTCCCAGTGACTCCCTTCATATTGACGTGAGCTGGACATACTCAGTTGAACCTCGACTTCACCAGACTCCTCGTCATTGTCTGACTCGCTGAGAACAATGGACTTCGAAATGACTACGCCACGAAGGATGAATTTCGAGATTGGCTGTGGAGCATCCCGCAACTGCACAAGCTGCTTCATTGCCTCGATAGCCATGGTGAGGTAGCCTGCGCCGGGATACAGTGTGAAGCCCTCAACTACATGATCGCGTAACCACGGCAAAGCGTCCAGGTTGATATGGTATCTCCATCGAGGTTCGTGAATGCTGCTCGCTGGGTCGAGTAGACCGAGGAGATCATGCGGTGCAAACTTCCGAAAGCGGTGGGCCTTGCTGAGTCGAGATTCGTGCCAAAATGGTGACAGATCCCACGGGTATGATTGGAGATCTCTGACAATCTCAGGCTCTGTCTTATCAGTCATCTTAAGTACAGCTCCCAAATCGACCTTGAGGCCCAGCTCGAAAGTCTTGCCAGTAAGGGACAGGACTGTCTGTGCAGCGTTTTTGTGGCGTACAAGGGCAGAGAGGTATTCGAATTTGAACGTTTTGCCGCCATTATGTGTAAGAGTTTGACGGGAAGGCCCTGCCAAAGCTGAATGAGGGCCAATTTCAACAATGACGCTTATGTCCATCCCCGGTTCGTTTCTCAACTGGTCATCCCGCAGCAAAGCCAAAGCCTGACTGAACTTGACTTGTGATACCAGATTCTCAGTCCAATAGTCAGCTCCGAATGCTGTTGACTTGGTTTTACCGGTAACGCTGGAGTAAAAGATGACACCGTCCCGTACGGCAGAGGACTCGATGTTTCGCATCGCTTCGTGGTAATCCTGAGCGACTCGCCTCATATGCTGCGAGTGATATGCAGTATCGACCTTGAGCTTCCTGGCAAAGAGCCCCTCGGCGTCAAGTAATGACTTGAGTTCTTCAATGGCATCCAAGTCACCAGAGATTGTGCTACTAGCTGGGCTGTTCACACAGGCCACGCTGACACTTCCAGTTGTGACCTGCTCAATGTATCGCTGCACTTCCGCTTCTCCAAGAGAGACTGCCATCATTGAGCCAGGCACTTCAGCCACTGCCTTGGCTTTCGAGGATGCGACACCACGGTGATAGGCACTCATGAATGTTAGTTACTTCATCGCGTAGGGTATGCCAGTCGACTCACACAAGGATTGCATTTTCTCTGCTTAAAGCACCGGCAGCATAGGCAGCCGCTACTTCACCAGAGCTATGACCAATAACCCGACTGGGCCTCATAGAAAAGCTCTCCAGCAAGTCCACAAGGGCAATTTGTATTGCCGTCGTGGCGGGCTGGGATATCTCAGCCTCGCCAATCCGCGACTCGCTCTCTTCTTTGGATAGCTCGTCAATAAGACTCCACGAGCCTCCTTCGTGTCGAATGGTATCATCCATAGCGCATATTGATTGTCGGAAGCATCGTGACGAGGTAATAAGCTCACGACCCATCGCATGCCATTGCGCACCTTGTCCGGAGAAGACAAAACTGAGTGGCACGGTGGCACTGGCTCGCTTTGAATGAATTCTCTGATCTAACTCTTCCAGTAGCTCTGTGGATGTTGACGCGACGATAGCTCTCCGGAATGAAAGGCCCGACTTGTGAACACCTAGTGTGTAGGAAAGACTGCGAAGAGTCTGAGGTTTGAGCGGGTGGGTACTCGCCCACTGCTTGATATTCTCTGAGACTGATGATAAGGCCTTCTCGGTTGAAGCACTCAGAATGAAAAGCTGCGGAGTATACTCATCGTAAGATGGGAGATTATCGGTAGTTGAGGACCCGTTTGAGGAAGCCAAGCCAGTGACGGATGATCCATTCGTAGCTCCGTTGCGCAACTTCGCGTTACCGTTATGATAAGATGCCCCATTTTCGTTCCCATTGAGCTGGCGTTTTGCGATTGGAGCTTCAAGGATGACGTGACAGTTTGTTCCTCCGTACCCAAATGAGTTCACTGAAACTCGAGAAGGACCATTTTCCTGTGTTGGTAGCTTGATAAGCTGATTGGGAATCTGCCAGTATGTTAGAGAGCTTTCTTCCGATCATCAAGAGAATCGTGTACCTTTATCTTCTTTTCATAGAGCTTTATAGAAGGCTTCGGTTCCACAAAGTTAAGGTTGGCAGGAATCTGGCCATGCTTGAGGATAAGTATGGATTTCAGCAAACCGGCAATACCAGACGTAGCCTCAAGGTGGCCTATGTTGGTTTTGACCGAACCGAGATAAAGGTCATCTGTCCTACCAGAGTCTTCGCAGAAGACCTTGGATATCGACGCTATTTCCTCGCGGTCGCCTGCTTGAGTTCCCTGTTTGTTCTTTCAGCTGGCTTCTTCCCTTAGCTTGTCAAAAGGTGAAACCTACAGTGCCGTGAGCCTCGACGAATGACGTATGGGCAGGATTCAGTCCAGCCTCTTGGTATACACGGAGTGAAAGCGCAGCCTGCGCCTCGCTGCTTGGGGTATTGAGACCGGGGGTTTTTCCGTCTTGATTCATGCCCGAGTTGGCAATGATGGCGTGTACCCGGTCACTGCAACTCCATGTTAGTCACTGTGCCAAGCTTCTGCAAGGGATCATTGACGCACCTATCCTGAAGAGCTTCGTCCAAACGCTTCAAGACTATTGTGGCAACGCCCTCACCACGCCCATAACCAGCACCCCTTGAGTCAAATGCATACGACTTTCCATCTGGGTTGAGCATTCCCATGCCACTCACTGCTTGGATATTAGTATGGTAGTTGCTGCTGAGAAATGTTTTGTAGATCGCTTACTAATGCTTAAAACGTCTGGCTGAATCACGAGTTGTGAGCCACCAACCAAGGCGAGATTCGATTCTCCCAGTCGAAGACTGTGGCATGCTTGATGCAAGCCCACAAGACTTCCAGACTAGATATCTACAGTCAGTAAAATCCTTTCGAACAAGTTGGTTCCAAGGCGTCATACGCAGCCAGTGTCGATCGTCATGCAGGGACCTCGAAGGTCGAAACAGTACGAAACCCGGTTTGAGAGGACTAGTGTGATGTTAGCTGCAAATTATGCATGGCTGTTTAGTTTCATGACTCACTAGACTCGCCCGTTCCATTCAGGTGCGTTCTGCCAATCGTAGACAGGTCTTTGTGTCCCATGCGATCGTAGCTTCTCTCGAATATGCTAGCATACACGCCAGTGTTGGAACCGCGAAGTGTTTCAACAGGGATACCAGCATCTTCAAGGGCCTCGTACGTCGTCATGAGGAAAAGACGCTGTTGCGGATCCATTGAATGCGCTTCAGCACTGGAGATGCCGAAGAACTTGGCATCAAACTGAGAAATGTCATCTTGGAGAAAATACCCATGCTTGGTCACCATCGACTGTTTCGCATCTGGATAAGTGTCGTACCACGATTCTGCGTTCCAGCGGTCTTTGGGGATTTCTGTCTGTCCATTCCTGCTCTCTGACAGCAATTGCCATAGCTTGTCTAAGTTGTTGGCTCCACCGGGAAGCCTACAACCGACACCAACGATGGCGATCGGGGCAGGAGGACTCATAGTTAGAGACAAGAAGTGTTGTGTTTCTGCAAAGGTAGTTCTAAGAATCTAGACTTGGTAACAAGACAACAGCCAAGATATACAACGGCATATATCACGACTTCAAGTCTTGCACACTATATATCGTTTTCCAAGTTGTCACGTATCCTTTCCGCGCATCAAGGTATTCCCCCTCTTCGAAGGATTCCGGCTATCTTGATCCTACGGACATAAAAGTCTTCTTACGGCTGGTGAGTCCGAGCCATCACTATCTCAACAGCGCCAATACAACAATAGGCTGAATTGTTTTGGGAGATCTGGCTCATGATATGGCGAGTGCGTGGCTATCTGATGCCAACCCTACCAATCTAGGCAGGATCGGACCAACGGCTCCTTGTGGCCAGGCGTAGGATCATATTGTGGAGCTATGAGCCTCCACCATAGTACGATTTAGGGCTGTCGAGATAATTGCCTAGCCTTTGGGGGCAGGATGAGTATAGCAAAAAGACATGATAGTGGCGTAATGCAGATGTATTTGAAGTGCGGGATAATAGGATAGCATTTAGCCTGCCAATTACAACGAAAGCGACCTGCATTACAGTATCTCGGAAGGAATCGTGAGGTTACATCAGATCTCGCGCGGCCCTCCGCTATTGGCCAGCAGAACATGAGCCGCAGAGCCGCAGAACTTTGCTTCACATGAGCCAAATCCTACAACTTGCTAGGCGCCTTGGGTCGTGGCCCACTCGAAAGACCGGCTAAATGTTCCTCGACCACAGCCCAGGTCTCGGGAGGTAAGATCGCCATCATCCACGTATTGCCTTGACCGTCTTTGCCACCCACTTGGAACATGTTGCGAATATGAGTGCTGTGCTGTAGCGAAGTCCATTGATGCCAAGCGATTTTTCCTGGAGACTTCCCATGGCCCTCTGCGGCGGGGGTTATGACAGCGGGGGAGAAGTCAATTGAGTCAAAGAATTCCATCTTACTGAAATTAGACACAACTAAAATAAAAGAGTTTTCAGCCGCAAATATGGCCGGGTTCTCTGTATCCCTGGCGTATGACTCCCGCAGAAGATGCAGTTGCGCATGCACTTGGGGCGCCTTGGTTAATGTTGCCACAGACTCTCTCACCAGGAGAGCGGTTCTCGCTAGCGGCTGGTGCCGAAGCGCCTCCAGTGTGGTGTTGGTCGAGGTGGAGAATGTTGCATTGGCGATGAAGACTGGGCTGGACTCTGGTTTATCCTTGCGTTGGGGAAACGTTTCTGGTAGACAGTGTCTTGCCTCGTACATGCCCATCACATGAACAGGCTGGTCTGTGTCAGGAAGGATGCCACAGCAGAGTCGCGCAGCCCAGGCAGCTAAAATGTCCGCGTCGCTGATAAACTGTCCATTGAAGAGAGCTCCCTTGGGAATAACCTGGAGGTTATCGGATCTGTGGCCACCGATGAAATCCATCTTAATTTTCTGCAAGGCAGAATCTGGTAGCACGAGCATGCGCCGCACCGAGAACGGGTATGCCTCGACGTGTTCCAGGTATCTGTCGTATGTCTTCTTGAAAGCTTCGGGGCTTAGCTGTATATCTGCCAGGGCGTATGGCTCCTTGGGAGGCACTGAACCGACATTCTTCAGAGGGTCATCGTGTGCTCCCATAAATTCCGGAATGTCACCGTAGCGTCCATCAAGATCCATTGACCAAGCCAGGACCAAAGCTTTGATCCCCATAAAATCGCATACCACATGAACCCAGCGGATACTTATCAATGTTGCATCGTTGAAGAGAGCAATATGAATACCAATGACAGGCTCTTGACGACTGATATGCTCATCAAATTCAAGCGCCCATTCGGGGCCGATCGTCAAGGTATTGAACTGTGACGCGATGCCGGGAAACAATTCGGCTTTGCCTCTTGCCCTCGGGAGGTCTCTTGCAACAGGATGATCCACTGTTCTCACTGGGAACGTCTGCTCCGAGAATTGGAATGCTGGACGGGCTTGAGTATATGTTCTTGGCGCGTGAATCTCAAGCTTGCCGGCCTTGTTGAACTGCAAACGGCCACCTAACTTTCTCCAGTCACCCTGGCTCAGGAGGTGTGTAAGAGCTGCGCATAGCTTGTGCGTGTCAAGGACGGCATCGAATCGCAGGGTCCAGTGTTGTATGTATCGGTTGATGGGAGAGTCATCAAACTCGTGCAAAGGGTACACAATGTAAGATTCGGGCATTTCGTCCATACAGGGACCAGGCGCATTTCCAGAAGGCATTGAGGTTTTCTCCGCGATTTGTATTAGCTTTGTTTTTTGTTGTTGTTAAGTCTGGTCCAAAACCAATTCTCGCGCTCGATAATGCTGCCACTGAGATAAATACGGATACCAGGTTTCGACGCGCTACATGAGTGATTGAAAAGTTTCGTGGCGAGCTCTCAACTGCATGAACACCGTAAATTAGCAAATGGCCTTGTAGAACTCCTAAATAACCCTCGGGGATGCCCCGCATTCCTTCGCCTGGGCGGGCCGCTATCCGGCAGGCAGATATTCCTGCAGGGTTACCCTTCGCGTGGACGGCGGTTAAATTCCAAACAATGAATCTAACTAATCGTGTCGTTTGGCGGCTTTGGAGCGATTGTTCCCGTTGTAGAGTACTGTCCATGCGGGCAATTCTTCCGTCGGGGTAAATTAATCGACCGACGTTACTGTGACGAGTTCCTGGGTTTTCCTTCCTGTGTCGCACGTGGTCAGTGATCATGAGTCCGATCATTCCATACTGTCAAGACATGACCTCCACAGTTTACACTCAATACTAGGAGAAAGGAAAAGCCGAAACTGCAATTAAACAGAGTATGTGTTCAGATAATAACAGTAAGCTATAGCGAGAGAAATGTTAGAAAGACTAGTGTATTAAGACATCTGTTACTGTGTAGAATAAGCTTCAGGGTAGGATACACAGTTGCACAGCGCATAATTGTTTTACGTCATGTACAGAGCGGTCTTGCAATAAACTCCTGAGAACTACAAATTGAACGCTGAGGCTGAGGGTGAGCAAGCAGCTTGACAAAGCCTTGCAAGAGGCAGGATTATAGCTGCCTATTTGAATGAAGTGTTTTCATCTACTACTGATTCTGTTGAGCGAAACAGTAGAATGAGAATCATGTGCACATTGAAGGTCCCTGAAATTACTCAGGTCACAGCAGAAAGGAAGGGGTTACCTTCAGGCAACAGCACCATTGAAGATTCCCACGAATATCCTGTGTGTGAATGTGCCTATAACCTAAGCGATTTAGCATCACCCTGCGTAATGCAGCCGTGGTAAGACAAATCTCTATTAGGGTAGCTTTACCAATAGATAAGATATATCGAGATAAGCCTTATCGACTCAGTGGTTAATCTAGAAGACTGGACTCTTGCTAGTGCTTAGTCTAGCTAGTCATGTGTTATCTTTCCGGTTAGAAGGCTGGGGGGGACCTTACTTCCAAGCTCTTTCCAAAGATGGTTATTATTTCCCCAAGCCTTATGGTATCGCTTATTTTCCGTTGACTCGGTTCCGGTCTCGGGCATTAAGTGGAGCTCAAAAGTGCAGAGAACGAATGGGAGCTGACTGTTATACGGTGTGGCCAATCGAGAGATTCGTGACCTGGTCTAGCCTCTCAATCAATGAAACAGATTGTGTGGGGTCGGAGCAACCTCGCAGGCAGTTAAGCGAAGGCAAACTTAATTCAAGTTCAAGATAACAGGCAAGTCTAGGTATATGAGAACCGGTATATTACCTTCATCCACGGAATCAGTAATGATAACATCTGATCCTCAACAAGGCATGCTTAATGAACTGCTGTCTTGATTTTGACAGTAATGCATCCGTAGAGACTCGCAAAGGCGTACTCAACAGATGCCACTTCTCGTAATACAGCTGCGTAATAAACTGCAGCCGACGAAAGCGTCCACTCACTCTACGTATTCATTCCGTAAAACTCCGCAAGTTTCCGCCTTCTGAGGTTCTGCAACAGCTTGTTACGTGACCGTTACTCACTGGCGCGCAGAGAGAACGGAACCCACACCGGGACAGGCCCGGCCGGAACAGATCACGCGGCGATGTAAATGGTACAGCTAGCACTAACGTGGTATTGATTATTGAATATGTATGCACTGTTTCCTGGCATGAAACGCCATTGTTTCCCACATCAAAGTTAAAAAGTTCCCTAGCGACCCGGAAGATAAGATTCCCGATGCGCGAGTCGTGAGTGGTCCAATATATTGGTTATCTTTGTCTGTATCTGGTTATCAACCGTAACATCCGTCTACCGGATTGCAACATCAGTGAACCGGCAGTTACCTAAAATCGTCGCTTTAGAGATGGGTTGCTACAGAATGCGAGAGCTGAGAGTGGGGGGTTCTATTCTAAGAGATGAGGTATAATCACACCAACCTTGTCAGCCAGCATGAGCCTTATCATTTATGATATGGAACGTGGGGAATGGCTTGTGTGACCCCTGTCAATATTTCTGCCAGGCGAAATGGGAATGAAGGCATCGTACCCGTCTTTGATAGTACTTACACTCTTAGCAAGGCTTGTCGTCTAACAGGTCTTTGAGCTGGATCATGCCTTATCTGCACGAAAAGGAGCGTAGGGATATCCTTACCGACATGTTTAGGCGATGATTACCTGACTCGATATGCAGCGTCATGGATCTGAACATCTATATAAGCTGAAGAACTCTACTCATCTCGTTTTTTATCTCAACGCAATCAACCTTCTTCAGTTGTCTACTTGCACTCAGGGTCCCAATCAGACAACAGAATGCATTTCTCACAGCTCTTTATCCCAGCCTTTATAGGCCATATGGCTCTAGTCGGAGCCTTACCAGGCGGAAGGCTAGAGGGACGAAACCCAGGTCCAGGCCCCAAGTGCTCCTCAGGCCAACCCGCCGTGAACGCTCCTCACAAGAACTTTTGGGGTTCATTGACCGCCAACGAGACAGCCGATGTGCTTTCTCTGCTGCATAGCAATGCAACGCGTTTCAATCTAACCACCGCAAAAGATGCAGGGAGGTATGTTGTGAACCCGATAGACCCTTGGCAATATGGTTTCTGATCGTTGACTATAGTCGTGATAACAAGATGTAAGTTCTGAGCGATATACTGTCATGCGACTGACTGACAACTCTATCAGCATGTCAGTTGAACTCATGATGCCTAACAAAACCGATGTTCTCCCATTTTTATCAAACAGCAGCGGCAGCCCGGAGCGTTACGCTTTGGCTACAGTCATGTTCGGGGCATCTGAAAATGCTTACCTTCAGGAATTCAAGGTTGGACCTTTGCCTATTACTCCCGCCTCAATCGTTATGCCCTACACCTATACAAACACAAGATCAGGTGATGGTAAGATCCCTGTTGTCAACCCTGACGCCGAAGACTACGGCAACTTCAATCTCAGAACGATGAAGGAGGCAGAAGACGTGACAAAACGGCTTTGGAACCTAGTGAGTATCATGTCCTCTCACGATCGGCATTTCATCATCTGACAGAGCAAAGACGATCGATGACGGACTTCAGGTCCCATTGGCCTTCGCGGCTCCACTTACAGTGACAGAGGGTAGGGCTGTGATGTGGCAGGGCTTCAATGCACCTGTCACCAGCATCTATGATACGATCTCTTTGCTTCCACTAGGCCTTTACATGAGAACAGATATCACAGGCCGCGATCCCAACAAATGGAGAGTGACAGGTTGGGTGTACGACAACGAGTTTTACCCGGAGCTTGATGATTTCCGCAAGGTCATTGCCGACCCTCAGTTCAAACCATTGGGGGCGAATCTGGATGAGCCTTGGGCGCACACTAACAAACATGGCGACGCCCTTCCTCTGGACGATAACCCACCACCGGCCTCTATCCAACCTCATAACGCAAGGTTTGCTGTTGATGAGACTGAGAGTTATGTAACATGGAGTAAGTCTATACCTTTGATACTGTCAATTGCGAGCCTGCTAATGAGACTGTCAGTGGACTTCTCCTTCTATGCCAGTACTACAAGAGATAACGGTCTACGACTGTACGACATCCGATACAAGGGCAAGAGAATCATGTACGAGGTGGGTACTAGTCATGTCGGACCCTAAATGGCTAAGACTGATTCTTCCTAGCTTGGATTAGACGAGGCAATAGCACATTATGCGTAAGTCAATTGACACCTTTGTTTCACACTTTCCTGCTAATACCTTGTGCAGCGGCATCGACCCAGTGCAATCTGGGATCTGGTAAAAATAACCAGTGTTTTAATACTTCCTTTCCTAACTTTCATCTCTTAGTTACTTTGACAGCATGAGTGGATTCGGACCTACTATGATCTCTCTGGTAAACGGTAGGACTGGGCTGGCATTAGCAAACGCTTAGGCTGACATGATCCAGGCTATGACTGCCCGGCATACTCCCACTATTCCAATGTCACAACGACTACAGGCGAGACAACGTTTACGCAGAAGGACGCCCTGTGTAAGTTGGGACCAAATACATCTTAGGGTCCCAGTGCACTAACAGAACAATTAACAAGGCATGTTTGAGATTGACAAGGGCTTCCCTATCCAACGCCACTCTTGGGCTGGGCACACCACCGTGACAAAGAACATCGCCTTTAATGTCCGCGCTATCTACACTATTGGAAACTACGATTACATGACAACTTACCAATTCCATCTGGATGGTTCCATCGAAGTTGATGTCAGAGCATCAGGCTATATCTCTTCAGCATTCTACGCTCAGAACGAAGACTATGGGTTCAAGATCCATGACAGTCTTTCCGGATCCCTCCATGACCATGTCATCACATTCAAGGCTGACTTTGATATCTTGGGAGAGAAGAATTCATTCCAACGGATTGCCATCCAACCCACGACTGAGAAGTAAGTTTCTCGTACTCCGATTTGTCACATCTTCCTAAAAGCCATACCTTAGGTACAAGTGGTCTGGTGGCAAACCTATCAACACCATGAAGGCAGTTAAGAGCTTCGTTGAGAATGAAGACGATTCCAAAATCAATTGGGCGCCCAATGGCGGAGCGATGTATGCAGTGGTCAACAAGGACAAGAAGAACCCTTACGGCGAATTGCCGGGGTACAGGATCGTACCAGGTTAGTACCCTAGATATCTTGATGACTTGGCCCTCTGATTGACAGAGATCCGTAGCTTCTGGAGTGGCATATCTCACGGTTCAGGACTCCAACATTACACAAAATGCTGGTCACCACACGACGCATCATCTCTACGTCACTCAGCAGAAGGACAACGAGACCTACGCTGCTGGGGCGTACAATTCGTTAACCCCCGAAGATCCACAGGTTGACTTCAATAAGTATTTCAACAGTGAATCGCTTGTTCAAGAGGATATGTGAGTGCCTTGCTGACTGACACTGGTGGTATGGATTGCAGCTGACGTGGCGCAGTGTGGTTTGGTTCAACCTGGGAATGCACCATATGCCTCACACTGGCGACCTCCCTAACACCGTCTTCTCGACCGCACATTCTTCCATGCTTATTGAGCCGTTGAACTATCTTCTCGGTGATCCTTCGCAGGCTAGTTCCCAGCAGGTTTTGATCAAGACCACCGATGGGAAACCTAAGATTACCACGTACGGGGCCAAGAATGCAACATGCCCAATTGATCTGGTATGTTATCCATAGTTTGTGCTTCTTTGCAGCGCTAATTGGAAAATCACAGGCACAGCTCAACCCGGACCTATCAAGCTATTCCAATAGCATCAGTGTTCTCAAGTACCCTTATGATGGATCGAAGCCGGATCGATATTAGTGGGTAATGTTGGAGGCTGTAATCTGGTTATCTGCTTTCTTTTGATGTACTGCAACTAGAAATCAAGCGTGGCTTACTGGTGTCCTGAAGTGGTATCGCACCCTGGAGCGGATCATTCAAGATATCCCCCAGCTAAATATTTGGTAACAATGAGAATGCGTCTAGACCGCTTGGAGCTTCCATACATTTAGTAAAACTGTAATCGAGCTAAGTGTATCAATTGAAATGAAAGGAGATGTATCGACACTTCCATCTGTAAAGCGGAAGTCCTTTTTTTGAAGTAAGATCTACACAACATCCAAAACCTGCTACTTGTCTCGCCTATCCTGATTCATTCCCAAGGTAAGTATGAAATCTCATTCATCGCACTAGTATGTACAGCAGAGCAGCTCGCTAGTAGTGTCCATAACGGCTGAGACAGGAAGATCCTCGAAAGTAATTGGCTAATTCAGTCCCTATCAGCGTAATCAAAAGTGTAATGCAAACTATAGTACCACAAATTCCACTGTTCTTCAATAATATATGTTATACCTTTCGAAGTCTCACCTTCACTGGCATGCCCTTACTCGGGTGCGCCGTAAGCTCGCCAGGCATATGCGCCTGATATGCTTGGTAGCCATATAGCTTGTCCTCACTGTCTCCGTACGCTGGAATGATTTCCAAATCCCTGACAGTCATAGCCAGGAGCAACCTAAGCTCTGTCAAGGCAAGCTCCTGTCCAATACAGCCTCGAGGGCCTAGCTCGAATGGGCGGTAGGCAGTTCGATGAAAGTCCGGCTGCAACCAGCGCTCTGGTATAAACTTGTCAGGATCCGCCCAGAATCTCGGGTTGCGATGGATTGCCTTGCTTGCGGAAAACAGGATAAAGCCATCGGTAGGAAGCTCCTGTCCGGTTTCGGGATGTCGCAGGAAGAATGTAGGGGAGCCTTCGCGACAGGAGCCAATTGGCGGTTCGAGTCGAAGGGTTTCCTTGATGATCGCGGTAGTATACACGAGTTGGTTCAAAATTGTAGGGGTTTCAGAAATCTTCGATGTTGCATAGGTGGGATCAGGACCTAGGACCTCATCGTGCTCTTTCCGCAGCTTCTTCATTACATGTGGATGCTGGTCCAGGTAGTTGTAAGCGAAGCAAAGGGTTGACGCGGTGGTATCATGGCCGGCAAAAAGAAAGATTTTGAGGTTTTCAATCGTTACATCAAGGAACTCGTTATCAATACCGGAATTGGTATTAGTCTCGCTTCCAGTCTCCTTTATGTATGTGTTGATAGCGAGACCATTGATAGTCTTGGGTCCTCTATCGCCCTCGTGGTTTTGGAGTTGACTCTGGATCAACGGTTTGAGTTGATCTCGCAGTTTCTGATTGAGGTTTGCAAGGCGCCGGTGGCGGAACGGATCCAGAAGGCGACTCCAGTTTGGCGGCGACCAATCCGTAACGAGAAGCCCAATGGCGGCCTTGAGCGTAGGAAAGATCTTGTCGTCTATACCAGATTGAATTCCCAAGCTTCGGCCCAATACGGAACGACCAATAACGTCGCACGTCGCTTTCATAACGGAATCTTCAAGAAGAACAACTCGATCATCTTTGGCAACTTGCTGCAAGTGCTTTTTCCAGATTGATGCCTCTTCGATAAATTCCGGGACAAGAGCTGATATATTTTGCGTCGAAAAGCCGGGGTTGAACATCGCTCGCCACCTCTTCCAAAATGACCCCTCCGCCAGAACAAGGTCCTTCAGTCCAGTCAGAGGTTGAAACTGACCACGAATAATCCCGTGCTTTGGGCGCGATGTTTCTTGGGTAAACTGCGCTGCAATATCCGGGTGGAAGGTAGCCATCATGGGCCAGGAAATTGGCCATAGATCGATGTAACACAAACCGCGCTCAGCGATTTCGGGGTACTCGCGGGCAAGAAAGTCAGGCATCAGTTGACCGTGTACATCTGGAGGATACGCTGCCATGATCTTTCCCACCGCAATTAAATTACCCAGAAGCCATGAATGATTCGGCAACGTCGGCTGTGAACGGTATGTCAGGCCTCCCGTCTCAAGGCAAGGTCCAGGTGCGCGTCATTTCGACTCACAAGATTGTACTTCTCAACATTCTTTCGGAAAAAGGTGCGTTGTTGATAAAGTCTGAAGATAAGGTAGCTCAGTAACGTAAGAAAGAGAATCCCTACCCAGCGTAGTACAAAACCGTTCTGGGCCATTTCCCTAGGAACTGAAGCAAAAGAAATATTCTGTGTTAAGTAATTCAGAACTTTAAAGATAAAATTGTACGAAAACGAAAAAAGACATCAGAATTGATTACCCCACTTACTTGGTTAGTGCTTATGCTGTACAGTAGGGTAGGAGATGGATAATTTAAATTCCGACAAGTTATTTTAACCCTTACTCTAGCAGTGTTATATAATGCAGCTCAAGCGATCAGAAATACTGTTATCAAACATGCCTTTGCGAATATCCTTGACGCGTTCTATACTTGCTGTTCGCACGCTCCTCCCACTGGCGTCCCGATTCGGTATAGTATCAATGCTGGTGAAACAAAATCTTCTTTCAAAATTGGGGCAAACTGACGGTAGAGCAGCGTAATAAGTCTTTATCGCCGATAAGCTTAAATTGCTCAACACAGCCCAAGCAAAGGATTCTGTTGATGCGCTTGGCTTTGTTATTCCATAAACATTCGGAATTACGAAGGAGTCGGTTCAAAAGGTCCGGGGAAGACACTGGGTCATTTCCGAGGCTTTGCTGAACAGTGATTGGAGCCAAGATTTAACCTTGACTGTCAAGGACAAGGATAACCTCTAACCGAACAGTTTGAAGCGTAGCGAAAGCTCAAATGGCTCTAGCGCTGACAGAAGAATGGCTCCTTGGTGAAGGAAGTGGCATGGAATTGGATGACGGATCCTGCGGTCTAAGCAATCCAGCGGTTGGGTTCCCTCTTGATCTTTCACTCCTTTCGCTCCTGACTTCCGATTTCCTCCAACTACGGATAAACATCAACCAAATCCAAGGTATTCAACAGACTGGAGTTCTTCAATTCTCGTCACATGTTAAAGATACAGTGATACCAGTTGGTCGACCAAACCTCGAGTCAAAACACAATACAAGTCCGACGAATTCCCAACCGTTGGTTATACTCAAACGTCATGGCCTCGAGATGGCTGCCTCTGTTACTTTTCCTGGTCTTGGGGGTTACTGCAGCCGATAACTACGACGACAACGACGACGGAGAGAACATGGAGATATGCTACCGGAGAGAGCCAGACTGGGTTATGCCGTGTATCTGCAGCCAGGATCCTACTGAGAATATATTCCTGACTTCCTTCGCAAAATGCGTCGGCAGAGACTCGCCAAAAGCGATCAACTCGACCTATGCCGGATTAGTGTACGATTGCTCGAGTTACAGCCTTTCCGTAAACATGACACGGGCAAAATTTGAGCAAGTAGCTATGGAGGGGAGGAATATCACCGCAGCCGAACCGGAATCACCATCAACCTTGTCAACAGGTGCCGTAGCTGGGATAGCTGTTGGTGCTATTGTAGGAGGAGGAGCAATGATTGGGGCACTCATCTGGTTCTTTTTGACGCAACGGAAGAAGAACGGAGACAAGTTGGAGTCTAATCCGCCGACCTCGCCACAACAACGGACCTCGACTGCTCAACACCAGACTTCACCAAATTGGGGAACCGAATTCAAACCTGATTGGACAACGAACGCACCAGTCGAGTTACCGCCATCACATGATGCACCAATGTACGAGATGGACGCCACGCCAACGACACCCATTGAAATGTCAGCGTCACTGCCAGAAGAAAGGAAGGGGGGAAGGAAGGATGAAGTCAAGGGGGAAAGCGGGTGGAATTGCATTCAATTGAGAGATACTTGCATGGTTTTATCGCGCTCCTTTTCATTTAAACTGTTGTTTCTATTGCTATTGTATTATACCCCAGCAGATAGTTAGCACTACACCGCTTCGTTGGGTACGTGATCGCGTCGTTCTGCCGACTATGACTAATGGTTCCAGGGATATTATCACCCAGTGCGTTCGAGGCAGTAAGCAGATAAGTGGAACTTGGGAGGCCAATGGTCAGCTTTACCAGATGACTGGCCAGTACTCTTGAAGGGCTCTAGGGAATTGCTTCCACACGATCTAATTGGGAGATCTTTACGAGCACAGCATAGTGAGCCTCTGAAGTATCGCAGATTACTGCAGAAAGGATACACACCATGGCAAACTCAATCAATATCTCAATGATGTTGAGTCGAGAATTAGTACTAAAGACAAAATGTGTCAACGTTTACCGACTAAAAGCTGATGTATTGATTTGAGTTCTGTCTTGAGCTAGGCTATGCTGTCTATGACAAGACTTTCCTGCGCGTGCTTGTTAACAATTCTGGTGTGGTCTGCGAACGTAAAAGACTCCACCACAGGCTCACAATAGGGACTTCACTAAATATGTTTTTAAGAAGGGCGAGGTGATTGCACTAAGCCCTACAAGTAGATGATTCATAGGCGGGATTTTAGTGCTGTCTCTGCACGTCAGATCAGAGCCAGTTGGATGAATATCCTTGGTACTGAGAACATCGTCGGGTAGCTAATGATATGGTAACACTCCTGGCTTCCTCTGATTTCGGCTTCAGTCACTAACCCGACGGACATAATATTGCACTGCCAGACCTCCAATTCATCAACGGAGGCGGGCTAACTTCCTTCCTTACCCGCTGAGTTCTCTCGAATGAGTCAATAGTTCGACGCTGCGATACAACTTTTAGGCTTGCGTAATCACATTACATACCAAGCTGAGGGCCATCTCGAGAATATTGATGGTAACCTCATCTTGTTCTTGTCCAAGCCAATTGACCCAATGACGTTTGAACCAACCAGAGTGGCTTATGTGGCTCAGTCTCGGGTGTGGAGGATTTAGCCATACGGTCTTGTTGTTGAATTGGGGATAGCGATTTAAGGCTGTACATGATGAGAAGGTGTTGACCTCGGATGTTGTTACTGGCAGAAGGTCTCGAACTAAATAAGATGTGGCAGGATGCTGAGATAGCTCAAACTCACTACATGATCTCACCGCCGTAATTGAAATCCCCTTTGTATAAACTTTCAATTTGGGACTTTGGACTGCAGGCTCGAAATCCCAACAGCGACAGCGGCGGTAAGGAAATAATGTGCTGGCGCAATCTTGCGAGCTTGTTGTCCTGTTTGAGGGGTACATGTTGCAAGCATGAAGACCCTGAGTAGCTGAACGTTTATTGTCAACCAAGCAACCGGGTCAAATGTACTGAGCGTTAAGCCATGTGGGCTTCTTTCACCGTTTTTTTGTCGCAGATGCCAAAGGTTACTGGTACTAAGCCACTGGAAATCGACGATTTAGCTGACTCAATGACTGTGGCTTACTGGAAGTGCGGGTCTTTATTGACTCCAATACGCCACAGCTGAAGACTATTTGATCGGCTAAAGTCAGAACAGATCCAATTCCCACATTTGCCAGGCTGCCAGGGTGGAAAAATCGAATTGGCATCATTTTAGCCAAGTTCCAGAACCTGCGGCTGAGAATAAGTACCGTTCAGCTTATTAACTAACAAAGTCTAACGGGCATGTCCCTGTTGATTACAGGTCCAACCGCAGCCTCTTATCGCGCCACGAATGTCACGCTTGGTCAGTAGCTTCGGAACCCGGTAGCTGGAGTTGATTGACCACTTTCACTGTGTCCCAATGTTGAGCAACACAGGTTTAGAGGCAGGAGGCAACCCGATCGACTGGTACATGAGATCGTAGATTCCCATTGCTGACCGCGTCATTTAGGCAAAGTTAGGTTTGCGCTTAGATTACGAGTCTATTCTTCTTATCGTATTCCTTGCTCTCTCATTGTTCCGACTTCCTGTACGTATCAAAGGAACTTTTTTGTTGAATCCTTCATGAGCGGATATTGTTAAATACCCTTTCAGTCCGGCGGCCCGATGCCTCCGTCAGCTCTTTTGGGACTTTCTTGGCTCATATGTAGGGCGTACAAAAGAGTAAAGTAAACAAAGCGCTGGTGGGTTCAGCTTATCCAGTTGTCAGACGGCGGGCCAATTGCCGGCGGACGATCTGACCCTAGCGCCTAGTGCTTGGCCTCATCTTCAAAGAGGCAAAGCCCGGAAGGATGCTGTTCTGCCTCCGTGCGTCATTTGTCTTCACATGTGGGTTTACCTGATACTGGGCTAGTGAGTTTTGCTTATCTTATTAATTACCACCTGGCTGGCTGAATTGCAGACTACTGACAACTAGATGTGGGTTAATAACCGGCATGTATGTACCTCATTCTATGTTTAGCAACGGTATTTTAGCAGTAGCGTTCTGATAAATACTCTATTAATTCGCCTCTGCCCGTTATTCTTTTCATGAGATCAGCACGAATATTTCCCAAGATGTCACTTCCATCAGCATCATCGTCCTCCTCTAGCCTGGACTGTGGCGTTGACGCCGCCAAACTAGAAGCAGCCAACCGCTATTTCCGGTGGAACTTGTTGTTTCTATCAATGATTTTCATCTTCCTTTGTTTCCCCATATGGATGCCCTTTGTTCCTGAAGTTAACAAAGTTACCAATGTTGTTATAGTAGTTATGATCGGGCTTTTCCAACTGGTCTGGCTGATAGCTACCATATGCGCTATTCGTCGAACACTAGCTATCAACGCCCGAAACAAACTCAAGACTACGAAGGTCCAAGATGTCGAAGCGGCTGTCGAAAAGGTCAATGACCACCCCAACATACATCACATCGTTGCTATGACCCTATACAAAGAGCCTATGAGTGTACTGTCAACCACTCTGGACTCTCTTGTCCAGCAGGAATGTGCCACAACCCGCCTGTGTGTTATTGTTGGCATGGAGTCTCGCACACCAGATAAGGAAGCTAAACGAGACGAGATCTACACTAAGTACGAAAACAAGTTCCTTCGTCTCATCGTTACCTTTCATCCCGCAGACGTTCCCGGTGAGATACCCGGGAAATGCTCCAATATGAACTACGCATGCCGGCAAGGACTACAAATCCTCCGCGAAGATGCCGACTACAACTATGGGGAATACGAACACATCTTCACCAACTGCGACTGCGACGCCGTCTTTGATCCTGAATACATGCTCGAGCTGGAAATAGAATACTGCAAGCTAGATACTGCCGACCGACATTCCTCCATCTGGCAATCTATCGTTATATACAAACGCGACTCAATGCCCTTCTTCGTCGACATTACCGGTGTCTTACGAACCTTCTTCTTCATGGGTGTCTTGATTCCTTGGAACATCAACCCCATGTCTCATTACTCTCTAAGTGTCAAGCTGCTGGAGGAAGGTGCCTTTACGCACCCAGCTTATCAGATGGAGGACATCATTGCCTTGATACGTTATACCATCATGACAAAACGAGAGATACGAATTAGACCACTGAACCTCATTTCTATCAACGGTCCAACCTCCGGTAGCAACTACGCCGATGAAATTCGTGAATGGGCTCTTCAAATTCGTCGATGGACGATTGGTGCTGGAGAAGTCTTCCACTACTTCATCGTCAAGACTTACCGCATGCCTAGTCTCTATCTTTCAATGAGTTGGGCCAGTCGCTTTTTTATCTACTATGGTCTTGTTCTTTGCGCCAGCGCCATCTTCTCCGTTCTTTCGCCCATCATCGTGCAGCTTGTCAACATGGCGGCTGATAAACATGATCGACTATTCATCAGCGATTCCCTTTTTACAACAATCAGCCTCATCTTCTTGGGGTCTCAATATGCGTTCTTTTTTGTTGCCACTGTCCTTGTTCGCTGGAGCTTGCCCGTTCCGGGAGATGGTAAAGACGATTACAACCGAGGTCTTGGGGGGGTGTCAAGAGGTCTCTTGCATTGGATCTTGATGTTGCCAACTATCATTGCCTACAGCTTTGTGGAGTTGTACTCTTTCTTCGAGCTGGCTTTCAGGGGGAAGAATGTCTGCAAACACAATGCTGCTAACAAAAGTAACTTGGTTATTGTGGAAGGCAACGGGAGTGTTCGATAGTTTCACACTGTTGATTCACAAGTCCGCAACGCAAACAAGAAAATTAACGTGCAAAGACTGGATGACATGTGATATAGATTGATATTATTACTTAGTAGATTATTTAATTAAAGAGCGTTATTTTATAGCAGAACGTTTTTGTCCTTCCACGATCTGGGTGAATGAAGCTCTTCCTGACTTTCACTCGCTGATGTCGCTGTTGTCTTTGAGATCTTGACCTCCCATTTTGTTTCCTTCTTGATACCAGCTTCAAGGTCGCTTGGGAAGAAGCTGCCTCCCTTCTTATCATGAGCACCGGGGCGGCTGACTGATGAGAGGGTGTATGCGTCACGGCCAGAAAAGGCCTTCGGAGTTCCGGGTCCAGGAGTACGTGCTGATCGACCGTACCCGTAGGCGGAGGGACCGTTGGAAATAGGCTTGCTGGTGAGACCGAGATGGTATGCGGCTTGTTTGAGTAGAGGTCGTAGGGTAGCCATGCTACTAGCGGTGATTGCCAAGCCTTGTTCGATGGTCGACCAGATTGCGATGTCTGTGGTGTTCCAGAGAAAGTCGGGCTTCCTTAGAAGAGGTAGGTAAGGGAAACGTGCGATGACGGCGGCGCTAGCACTGTTTTCACGATTAGTCTCCATCTTGACAATGAACTCGTCAAACTTACACGCAACCCATAGCGAGAAGAGGTATTAAGCAGTACTTTGTCTTCTTGCGCAGTTGAAGATTCCAAACAATGAAGCCCGGGAGAAGCGCGAAAACAAAGTCAGATCCCACAGCGAAAATACTGTAGAGGACGGCGAGTGCGATGACCACTGTGGGATCAATGCATGTGCCATCTTGTCCCTTGTCCCAGAAAAACGAAACGGGATGGCATTGGAAAACGGTGACGAAAAAGAAAATGGCGCCTGACAAGGCGGTCGAGAACATGGCGAGGTAAATTATGATGCGTTGAATCTTCTCGGTCGTGACTCGTAGGAGGAAGTATCCGATGGAAAGCTTGCAAGAAATCATGGTGAGGCAGTACCAAAGGTAACAGAACCACCAGCACTAAACACATAGTTAGAGATGCATACATCAATTGGGAATCGTGTCGCTTACCATCATCGCGGAATAAACCTGCTCTGTTTCGAGGTCGGCATGGTGGCGGCCCGTGCCGATAGTGACACCAAGAGTAGAAAACGTGGCATACAAGGTAAAGAATATCTGTTCGTCCGAGGTCAGTCATAGAACCTTCAATGAGATGAAACGCATGAACATACCGTGGCAACCACCATGAGCCAGTCATCTATCCTGAACGCATTGACCATGAAGCAACGCACATAACATCGCAGTATGCACGTGATTAAAGCCATAGAGTAGAAGGCAATATTCACTCCCATGAGCTCTGGGCCCCTGTTCTCGATTTGTGCCGCCATCGTGGGACAGCGCAGTCACTCAATCGTTGCTACTGATGGGAATAAAATTTGGACAGGATCGAGATCCTATTCTGTGAGAAGAAGCAAGGAATGAATGCGTGACTTTAAATGAAACTTTGATTCTCGTCTATCAAGCATCATGCCAGCCAAGTCTTCTATAGTGGACTCTGCATTATGTCCTACCTGCAACGTCCCCGGCCGACCGACTGTAACCTGCACGGTATCACAGATGCATATTGGATGGGATAAGTGTATCATGCATATGTTTTGTTTAATTGATTGCTCTGTTGAGCTTTTTACGCCGCGCTTTCGCAGTCTTCCTGCCAGGGGCGAGACAGTAGAATCCGGCTTGGTATGCTCAAGTCAGGGGACTTTCCCCATCAGGGGCTCGTCCGATGTAACCCTACCTGAGTTCCGCGTTTTAGCTAGTCCCACTGAGGATTTCCTCCGATCCATCCCCTGCGAACTGAACTCGCTTTGACAGAGACCTGCCCCATTCTGCCCCTTATATCAGACTTGAGATATAAACTGAAAGTCGCATGGACTGGAAAACATTCTCCTTCGGTACTTTGTCAACAGTTTATATGCGGATATCCGGCCTGAACACGTGCTATGGGTAGTAACGCTAAGCCTGATGTGTCGCCATTCCCTGTCCCCACCTCGCTTGTTTCTCACGTTGCCGGAATTGCAAACTCAATTCGGTAGTTCAGAATGACGTGACAGGTAGAATTCAACGTACGTCCAGAGTTTCATTTCCTTCCTAATCGAATGCCAAGTCGCCACCCTTGCCGCTCAAGATAACAACTTGGGTTAATACAGAATTTAAGTCAGTAGCAATGTCCGATAAAAGACTCAGTTTTATGCATGCAATTAAAGTAAAAAGTATTTAAGACCATTTGTCATTGCATGAGTCTCAAATGTCGGACGGCCCGAAGCTCTCACTGCACGTCAACAATAGCAGAATCTAGATCTGTGGCTATGGTGGTTCGCTTAAAACTCCACGACTCGAGAAAGGTATGCAAGTCGGCCATTCGAGCAGCCAAGGCAGTGGCGCTGCCATGAACTGCCATACTAAACTAGGGCTGAACTGGAGAAAGTTTCGGATCAGTCTCTTGAACTCATCCTGCAGGTACTTCCCATTTTTGTTGAGGCACATATCGTCGTTTGTTTCAATCCAGGTTTGCGATTCAAATATGCACGTATGGTTGGTCCGACTTAGGTCCAGTGATGCTCTTAGGGTGCGATCCAGTGAGGGGCTGGAGGGGTAATAGCCGGACGAACGCCTGGACCTTCTTGGCTTTCGGACGCGTTGCACGGACCCGTTTATCTGCGCCATTGGCAGTACCAATAACACCTGCCTATTTTTCATCAAGATCAATCGATAGGACCAGCAAAAGATGGAGGGTGACAATTCCTCAAAAAGAGGAAGTTCGAAATATTTAACAAAGTACTGTCACATTGCAAAATCCGACGTTGAGAGCTGCGTAGCAAATCACGAGGAGTGGTGACGTAGTGAGAACAAATAGACATAAACTCTTGTCACAGCTGGTCCCATTTGTTAAACAGGTTACTAGGAAATATGGATATTGCCACCGTGTATATTCGTAGTATCAATAGCAACGAGTAGTTGTTTCTTGAATTGATGATAGTCTTGAAGGTGTCGGTTGCCATGTTGATGTTCCCTGGTGAAAACGACTTCCGACACTAACGTGTCCAGGATTGATAAATAATAACGATCAATACTTACCTATCACTGACTGGACTTCGAACGGAAGATCGCAGCTGCACTTCATAGATTCTAAGCATCCCGCGAATATATCTTATCATACAGTATATGCGTTGTAACTTACCCTGCATACAAAGTGGTCGTAGCGCAGCGTACAATCTGACCAAATCCGGTTAGTGTACAGGTTGCACTCGCTACAAAGGTCAACTTCCGCAGTAACGCGCAGACCTTCCGCGATAGCACATACTAAGACTAGTAACAAATACGTAGCAAGAATTCATACCTTATGATCAGCATGCCCTTGCTTATCTGTATGAAATTACAGCGCAAAAGGATCTACTTTCCTATATCTGTTCACTCTGCACGTATATCTCGCTGTATGCAATGGCAACGTATGAATAATATTTAGGACTGAAGTTTATATGTAGCCAAGGACCTAGCTTAGAGGAAGGGCCGGTATCGGGAACAACGGCTACTAGCCAGCCCAGGCATTTGGGAGTTCTAAAACTATATGCAGCTATACTGCCCTGTCAATGCCCCTGACCTCATTGATCGCGTCTATAATAGTCGTGTTTTCTACTGAATCCACCAAGTCATCCACGCTCACCCTCTTGCGATTTATCCTACAAGATATATCCAAGTTCGCTTTGTTTCTAATTAAAAAAATAGCAATATCCTCATGCGACTGCGAAATTGCAATGTGCAGGGCCGTCTGCCCACTTCGGTCACGGGCATCGATATCAGCATCCTGATGAATAAGCATTTCGACCATGGCAGCACTTCCATGAGAAGCTGCGTAGTGTAACACAGTGCGCTTCTCATGATCTACCGCATTGATTAGTCCTGCTGTCTTCCAGAGCAAAAGCTGCGCCGCTTTGACATGGTCTCCGACTACAGCCCAGTGAAGTGCTGTGCGATTGTCAACATCCGGTTTGGTTGAATCTGCCCCTCTGCTGAGAAGTAGCTACATTCCATCCTTGCTCCTTTCTGATGCTGCTATCTGTGGAGACATGACACCAAGGTCTTTTGCCAAGCATTCACGTTGTTACCATTGGCTAACAGAGACCAACCGAACGAGACATCGCCACCTTTGACTAACCGTTTACTGTAATAAATGCTTCTTCTGCAGTGTGTGGTGCTGTCAGACCACTGTTAGAGTTATTCTGCCATTCTAGACCACCTTATTCACCAACCCCGCATCTGACATCTTCCAGTGTTTAAATCTATCTATGTATCCAATTTAAGTGATCCTACCTTTATCCCACTTAAAGTGAACCTAGGGCTGCTTTATACTCTATAAGTAAACACATCTGTATTAAGCTTTGCGCCCTGTAACGCTCTGAATCTATATAGGTCTATTTTTTGCAATGGCTATTACAGCTGCTGATGCTCAGGAACTCATTAGGTGCCTCAAGTCCAACCGAGATCTATCTCAGCTTGAGGCCTGGGGAATGTTCCAATGGCAAGTTGGAAGATGCGAGGATCTTAGATCCAGAGAGGAAAGGGACGATCCAGAAGACGAACCTTGGCGATGTGGGGCATGGAGAGTAACCAGCGATCCATCCGCTGAAGGCGAAGGATATCTGAAATGGGGACCCAAGGAGCCGCCCAGGCTGCCGTCTGATCTTGATCCGGAGTGGAGAATGTCGTACACAAGAAGACCGCCAGTCTGGCAGCACTATCGAGAGCCGGCAGCTCAAATGCCGTCAAACGGAAGAGAAGTTGTTAGCGCTCCTCATGCTAGGGCAGGGCAAATGAAAAGGTCTCGCGCAAGCATTAGAGTTTTGATGCTTCAAAGGCTTCATTCGCTAAGAATTCGCTTAACTGTCATCTCACCGAGCGTTTGCACTCCTTACTCATTACCATCCCTCCTGAGTCAGAGTTTGGTCAGTAATCCGCACATCCAAACCCAGAATAAGTTCAGTGGCGCCAATGGGTTTGGAGGTTCGCTGTGCAGTTCCTGCGCAAATACGCCGTTTCAAAAATTGCTCCACTTCCAGACCATCAAATACAGGCTTTTAAGCAACGCATCAGTATCAGGGAGAAGGCTTTGCAAGCTTTGTGAGATGGTAGACGAGATTGCAGGAGCTGGTGATCGCTCTGAAGAGAGGATTCTCGATTTGTACTTTGAGTCTCAGTCTCCAGTGTTCCTCCATAGGGTTAACCATGTCCCACACGCCAAGTTCGTCTCGCCAGCTTCCATCGACGTCAAAAACAAATCTATCTCAACACCATATCATTTGTTGCCCCACCCTATAGGGTCGCTTGCTGTTCTTCCTGAGGCAGGAAGTGAATACCATCTTTCCCTACTTCGTATCTGGCTTCAACAATGTCAGGAATCCCATGACCACAGCGTACCATATCAGCTCTTACCCCCACCAAGCAGGCTCCTAGATATTGGTGATTTGGACAGAACAGGCACAGTCTGTTTGCGCGATAGCCTCAGCCCTGGTACGAAATATGTGGCCTTGTCCCATCGCTGGGGCATATCTCAGCCGGTTATTACAACAAAAGAGAACCTTAACGAAAGGCGAAAAGGTATCCAGTTCTTTCAACTTCCGAAAACTTTTCAAGATGCGGTAGCGGTAACACGTGGTCTTGGAATTCATTATCTCTGGATCGATTCGCTCTGTATTGTGCAGGATGACCCTGACGATTGGCAGTGGGAAGCTAAAAAGATGGAAGAGGTGTTCTCTTTCGCGCACTGTACTATTTCTGCCACTTCAGCGTCTGGATGTCACCAAGGGTTCCTCCACAGATCCGCTGAGAATAGTGTAAGGGTTTTAAGTTTAAATGATAACCCCCCTATTGGCGTTTGGTTCACAAGATTGCCTTCGAACTTCAAACATGATGTGGAGAGTAGCGTCCTAAACCAGCGAGCATGGGTGTTTCAGGAACGCGCCCTATCACCCAGAAACATCCATTTTACCGCTTCGCAAACATACTTTCAATGTGAGGCTGGGGTATGGTGCGAGACTACAGGTAAAATAAAGATTCGGGGGAGTGTCAATGATTGGCTTCGTCCAATCGCAATGTGAGTGTTTCCCATGACACTTAAAACAAAGCTAATGCAGGGTGTTCTACACAGGGCCAGTGCTTCCCTTTCTACCGCAGTGGCTCAACGTTTGAATGGTCCTAAATCTCTTTTCCCAGTCCCTTTCTCACATTTGCGAGATGATCCAACGGATGCATTCATGCACTACCTCAGCTACTATTCACGATTGGCAATCACCAAGCAAAGTGATCGACCGTTGGCAATCCTTGGTTTAGAATCCCGACTCGCAGTTTCCATGAGAGCAATTAGCCTCTACGGAGTTTTGATCTCGTCTTTCTGCAGGACATTGTTCTGGCATCGCTTAGGAGACCTACCATTGAAGAGGATTGACTTCGCTCACGATCTTGTGCCATCATGGTCATGGATGCGCTATGAGGGCGCCATCAGCTATGGAATGCTTCAAGGGACTATATCTTCCAAGTGTATAACGTGGGGCAGCGACATCAGACTCAACAATGCTGGAATGATTGCACCAGTCAAGGAAAACCGATTTTCTATACTTGTACCAGTGTTGCTGCTTACTAAAAACTGTGTTGTAAGGTGTGGCAGGATGCAACAGGAAGTGACTCATGGAGGGGAGGTAGTCGCTTGGATCAGGCGCGATAATCCCGATGAGGAAGAAGATCTCAGGGACTTGCGTAGCGTTATTGTTGGGCAAGTTTCTAATACTTTAGAGGAGGATCATTCATCTTTGGATGAGTTGCAAAGGCCTAGGTCTCAATGGAGTTGTGTCCTACTTGTCAGGCCTTTCTATAAAGGAAACCAAGCTGTCAAGGAGACATACCAACGGATTGGTGTGGGAATTGTACGCACTGAGCATCTAAGTCCTGACAAACAGGTAGACAGGGTATGGGTAGTTTGAAATGTCTGGTCAACTTGCACACATGATCTTACTGAGACGTGACTGCTCGTTAGCTAGTTAATTAGGATTCGAAAATGTCCCCAACGGTGTAAAACTAGGCCTTTGCCCCTCAAATACCTCTATAACAACGTGTAAGTGCTTTGCGTGCTCGCTATAATATTCTGATCCCCGGAAACGTGGCCTCCCCCCCTCCTCGTACTAAACAGTTTATTGTGATTTTATTAAACCTCTCCTTGAAATGTTATCTATCTTTCATGTTCTGACTTCTTAGCATAATGCCATGAAGTCAGATCTTCAGGGTGAGAAGTCGATCAGGAAAGCTAAATACAACATCGCCGATCAGGCATTCCAATTGGTCACTGTCTCAAATTGTCGCGGGTCAGCATTTGCTATCCAATGGTATCGGGTACGCTTAGGGATAAGATTGGGCTGCTGACGGCGGGCCGACAGAGTCTAGTCCTAAAGCAGTAAGTTGCTCGCAGTAACTCGGATTCGCTTTCATCTGACTGAAAGTACAATGAAGACTGTGAAAATGTTTGTCTAGGGAAATGAGAGTATATAAGCATGCCAAGGACAGAAGAAAAACCAAAAATGAGCTTCATACTGTCTTCGTTCTATCAAACGCAATATTCAGCATAATGGAAGTCTCTAACAAAGCCGCCTACCTCATCAGCCCCAATGGGCCTGCCATCGAAGTTAGAGAAGCACCTATGCCAGTACCAGGTCCAGGTGAAATCCTCGTTAAAACAGAAGCGGTGGCTATCAACCCAGTCGATGCAGTCAAACAGTCCATGGGGAACATGATGTTCGAATGGCTCACATATCCTCTTATCCTCGGTTATGATGTCGCTGGCCAAGTCGTGAAGACAGGTCAGGGAGTGACGCGTGTTAAGGAGGGGGACAGAGTTGTGGGTGTTACAGCGGGAATGGATAAGCGAGGTAGACAGCCTGACGAAGGAGCTTTTCAGGATTTTGTGATCTTACGAGAGCACTTAGCTGTTCATATTCCTCAGGGGATGACATACACCGATGCAAGTGTTTTGCCCCTTACGTCAGTCACAGCTGCATGTGCACTCTTTCAGAAAGACCAACTGGCACTTCAACTTCCTGAGATCAAGGCAGAGAATAGTCCAACCGGCCAGACAGTTCTGATCTGGGGAGCAAGCACAGGCGTGGGCAAGAATGCTGTGCAACTTGCTGTAGCGGCCGGTTATAATGTGATCGCCACTGCGTCGCCCGAGAACTGGGATCGAATACACGATCTTGGTGCCTCCGCAGTCTTTGACTACCGCAGCCCATCAGCTACAGCAGATATATTATCTGCCTTCCAGGACAAGAAATGTGCAGGTGCTGTCGCCATTGGCCAGGGGTCGTTGGCGAAGTGCATCGACGTTGTCACCAAAATTCCTGGGGCTGTGAAAAACATTTCACAAGTCACGATCGACATGCCAAAGTCGCAACCGACAAGCAAGCTCTCAATGATACCGTTTGTTGCCAAGTACGTTTGGCTGACTGGAACAAACCGCTTTAAGGTCTTGAGCAGTGGGGTTCAAAGCAAGTTTGTGTTTGGGACGGACATCATCGAGTGGGATACTGAAGGAAAGCTAGCTTCGTACTTGACTGAAGCTTTCAAGCTTGGAGAGTACAAATTAACTTCAGAAGCCGATGTAATGGAAGGCGGGCTAGACTGTGTCGCTGAAAGGCTGGAAAAGGTGCGGGCAGGGACAGGTGGCAAAAAGGTAGTTATCGCATTTTAGAGTTCTAAAATTGCTAGATATTTATTTTACTTGCATGAGATGCGGAATGGAATGTCTCAAGTTCTGTAGTATTGATGAACCGGTCTGTCTAGTATTCCTAGCACTAATTGACTTGCGCTGGTTGTTTACCTTGACTATTCTACATCTGTTGTGATACAGCATCTATGCAATGCAACACCATTCTGACCAGAGTAACATCTATCGATCTAGAAGTCAGTAGCATAGAAGCATTCAGTCACGATCCTTGAGAAATACAAAGTCCTTGAAGGTCTGTGGGACCTCCCTAGTTGAGTGGGGTTCTGAGTCTGAGTCTAGCTCCAGAACCTTTATGTAGAGATCGAAAACTTCATCCTCTCGCCGCTTGACAGGCCTTGTTACCTTCTTGTACCTTTCCTTTACAAGTTTGCGCACCCAGTCCAGCTTGGTAGCGTCAAGGATTGAGATACTGGTCCTTTTGCGTCGTTTGTACAGTGTTGGCCGCTCATGGTCTGGTGGGGATTGAGACAGCTCTCTATCATCCGAGCTATCCTCGTCGCCAGAGGTGCTAGAAATATCTGGTCCAAGCTTTTTGAGGTACAATTCAAGACGAACTGCATTGTATCCTTTGAGTCTCCAACCCAGGAACGCAACATACTCTGCGTAAGTCGTCTCCTCCAGTCTAGAAACGCTGGGACCGATCCTGTCATTGGTGTACCGTCTGAGGGGCAGGTCTATACCATACTCATCATCAAGCATTTGGATGGAGATGTCGCCCATTTCCGACTCGGACTCAATCCTCTCCATCAGGTTTTCTAGCCAGTACTCAACTGCTGAGGGATCCATGTTGTTTTGTGAAGCAATGGAGTGAGTGTTGTATTATCGAATGAACCTTACTTCAGGTTTTGCAGATACCAGATCTACGAACGCGCAAATAGCAGGAAACGGGTTATGTGACGATGAATTCTTATTGCTATTGTAGCAAATGACTGATATAGGTGACATAAGAAGAGGATATTTATATGTCTCTCAGGCCTGGATAGTCTGTGGGTATCTTGGAGCTATTATTAAAGCAAGAGATATTCCATTCAACAGTACATAAGATAGAGTGAACAATGGCAATTTGCTGTGATTCGTAGGCATAACTTAGCGTACAGCGTTACGGACAATCGCTGTGGTATGAGACAATTGGTTTGTTCCAACGGAACACTTTACATCCATCTGGATGTGGCCCAGGCGTGGGACTTTGACGTTGCTGTAAGAACAGGCGCAAGAACAAACCCCTGTTCCATTAAGCGTCGTTGTGCCATTAGGCAACATCTTCCTCTTCACTTGCGTCACAATCCGACCGCCCATCCATAGCACCAGAAGCCGCTGATCATCTAGCTCAGGTTCTTAGAAAGCTTTTGGAACTTGGTTTGTTCGTCACAAACAGGCCACAACAGGTAATATTGGAACCGAGGCAATTTAGTAGCGAGGGCTAAAAACCCAGAACCGCAGTTGATTTGCTGCGGATCTTTAGCCGATGCTAGTGCCAAGTTGACTTTGCGGGGGGCTCCACTGTAGCTTTACCGTTCAATCGCCAATAAATCACACCCCGCATTCTGTTGCGTTTGTTCGTCATTGAATCAACTGTAACCTGTTCTTTGCAAACTCCAGAAATCCATCATGATACACCAGTCAGAGTACCCCGAGATCTCCTGTAAGGACATACATATGACTTATTGTACCACTCAATTAACTCTTCGCAGTCTCGCCAAAACAGACATTGTGGTCATGGGTCCTAGAGTCCAAGCCACTCTCGTCTGAACCCAATGCTCCAGGCTTCACCGATGCTATCACCAAAAAACATCTCACTTACCGAAATGTCAAAGATCACGCAACATCGTTATCGTCAGTTCTCGTGACAGAGTATGGGCTGAAACAGAATGACACCATTATCGTCTATGGCAAGAACTCCATCTGGTATCCTGTGGCTACTCTCGCCACGATCCGCGTCGGTGCTGTAGCTTGCGGAGTATCACCGGAATACACCGTTGATGAGCTTACTTACAGCCTCAAGACCAGCAAAGCAAGAACAATCTTTGCAACGGTTGATAACATCGATAAAGCTCACACCGCCGCTGCCAAAGTTGGAATTCCTCGAGAAAATGTCCTCCTGCTGGAAGGTTCAATCAAGGACAGCACCAACATACAGATGCTCCTTGATCACCCGGCGGGTGGTCGTGAAGTACCCGCGTTTGAGATACCTGAAGGCAAAACAAATCGTGATGTTTGCACATTTCTTTGCTTCAGCAGTGGCACTACTGGCCTCCCAAAAGCGGTCATGATATCACATGCCAACATTATCGCCCAATGCATCCAAGTGACAAACTTCACGCTACCTAGCCATGACCGATTTCTCGCAGCTTTGCCCTTCTATCACATCACTGGCATAGTACATCAATTGCACCTGCCAATCCACCTCAACGCCAATGTCTTTGTGCTGTCCAAGTTCACGCTGGACTCACTATTGCAGACGATATCTGAGAACAAGATCAAAGAAGTTCTCATGGTCCCTCCCATCCTTATCCGCCTTGTTCGCGAGCCAAAGACAGCGGCAAAGTACGATCTATCCCACATTGAACGCTTCTCGTCCGGAGCTGCGCCGCTGTCTAAAGAGGTTTTGCATCTCCTTGAGAAAGCCTTCCCAGGGACTGGCTTCAAGCAAGGCTACGGAATGACCGAGTCGTGTTCAGTCATTGTCGCTCATCCACCTACCAAGTATGCATACAAGTATGCCAGCCGCGTCGGCATGCTGGTAGGATCAACGGAACTGCGAATTGTGGATGTTGAGACTGGTAAGGACTGTGAGGTCCATCAGCCGGGTGAGGTCTGGGCTCGTGGGCCACAAGTCGCGATGGGTTACCTCGATAACCCCAAAGCGACTGCAGAGACCTTTGACAAAGACGGGTTCTTGCATACCGGTGACATAGGGCACATCGACGAGGAAGGGTTCTTGTCTATTACCGACAGGTTGAAGGAGCTGATTAAGGTCAAGGGAATTGGTGTTGCTCCTGCAGAACTTGAAAATGTTCTGCTCGGACATCCTCACGTTGACGATGTCGCTGTGTGCGGAATTCCCGATGAGCTTGCTGGTGAGCGGCCCAAGGCGTTTGTGGTCCTCGTGGAGTCGCAGTCGTCGAGGCCAGTTGATGCTGCAAAGGAGATATTCCAGCATGTGAAGAAGGAAACGGCACGACACAAGTGGCTTGAGGAGATTGAGATTGTGGCTGCGATACCGAAGAGTGCAGCGGGTAAGATTCTCAGGCGAAAATTACAAGGTGGAACTGCCGGCACCAAGCGAAATACCATTGTCAAGGATACTAGGCTTACTGCCAAGCTCTGATTAGACTACATCAGTATTCATAAGTTTGGAATCAGCGTATGAGACGGTTGTGATCAATATTGATGCTCTATATACACCTAGAATGCAACCCAACCACAGCCTCCGGGTTCCTTGTTTTGGTGCCTAGCTTTCTCAAATCAAGTCTCCGCGACGGGACGGAACGTGAGCTAATTTTAACATGATCGTATGATTTGTGGTAAGAAAAGATCGACGGACGATCTTCTGCGGGGAAGAAGCGGCGCGGGCAGCTCTGTTCCGGTTGGGTAAGTGCGGGGAGCTTCTCCGTTCACGCTCTATGCAGATTGACAATTATCGTCTGGTGCAACCGATGACCCGGTAATATAGACGAAAGAGGCTTTGGTGCAACGTAGCATGTGCATTTCGAAGTAACGTAGCAATTTCTATAGATAGAGTTAGGCTATGGTATCCCCCGTTTATTACAAAGGATCTTGTCACTCGGGTCTGCTATCACTTTACTACGCTATCTGTAGAGGCAAGGAATGGCTGTCCGAATGATGCTTACTTGCCTCCTGCTCTTCTTTGCCACGGCCAACGCCGCTGTCCATCGTGGACCACTAGCCACTATCGTTGGGCAGCAAGATGCGATTCCCGACTGGGATTTTCAGCAGATCAACAAAGTGTCTGGAAGCCTCAAATCGCTTTCTCTGCCAGACACCGATACCTCTTCCTGGCACCATGCCTCCGTGTCCAGATGCACGCTGATGGCATGTCTTCTAGAAGAAGGCATGTTCGATTTGGACGGGACTGATGGTCTCTGGTATTCCGACAACCTTGCGCATTTCGACGACAGCATGTTCCATGTCCCCTGGGTATATCGCAAGCAATTCAAGTTGGAAGCTGGGAAAGAGAAGCCCAAGCACCATTACTTCTTACAAACCAACGGAATCACACCCGCTGCAGATTTGTTCTTCAATGGCAAGCAGCTCGCCGACAATATCACCCAATCAGGTTCTTACGGCGGCCATACATATGATATCACCAGTCTTGCTAGGAAGGAGAATGCTCTCGTGGTCAAGGTTTATCCGACGAACTATCAGCATGACTTCGCCGTCGGTTTTGTCGACTGGAACCCGTATCCACCCGACAATGGCACCGGCATATGGAGGGACATTACTGTTAAACAGGCAGGAGATGTGTTCATGGGTCCTATGAGCGTCCTTGTAAACCTTGATACAGCCACCGATGACGGCGAGATCGACCAAGCAGCAATTACTGTTCGTGCCCAAGCTCGAAACCTGAGTAAGAAGCCAATCAAGTTTGTCGCGACAGCCAAGATCAAAACTCCCAACGGGAAAAGCCTCAAGACCATCACTAAACATATCCGACTCGCAGCTGAAGAGTCAGTTATGGTCGAGCTTTCTGAAAAAGTCAAGGATCCCGAGGTGTGGTGGCCGGCAGGGTGGGGTGAACAGCCATTGTATTCAGCCCAATTAACCTATTCTATCGGATCCGACACTTCGGATTCAAGCCCCGTTACCAAGTTTGGCATTCGAAAAGTCACCTCCGAGCTCAATTCCTATAATGATACCCTGTTCAAAGTCAATGGCTATCCGATACAGATCAGAGGCGGGGGCTATACATCCGACATGTTCCTTTGCTGGGACGCTAAGCGCTTTGAGAATATAGCACGCTATGTTCTGGATATGGGTATGAACACTATCCGCCTCGAAGGCAAGATGGAACAGCCCGAGCTATATGATGTTGCAGACAGACTGGGAGTCCTGTTGATGGTTGGCTGGGAGTGTTGCGATCGATGGGAAAGTTGGCCATACAATCACGACTTATCCCAGGATCCTCCTCCCAAGTGGTACGACGCTGATTACGACACCGTCAATGCTTCCATAAGGCATGAGGCGGCAATGATGCAAACGCACCCAAGTCTTATCGCTTTCTTAGTAGGGAGCGACTACTGGCCAGACGATAGAGCTACCAAGATCTACGTCGAAGGCTTACGGGATGCTGGATGGCAGGTTCCTATCATCTCGTCTGCTGCGAAGCGTGGTTATCCAAAGCTTCTCGGCCCATCGGGAATGAAGATGGAAGGTCCATACGACTGGGTCCCTCCAGTCTACTGGTATGACAGAGAGCCAACGTCCAAGAGGTTTGGATCATCTTTTGGATTTGGGTCCGAGCTAGGCGCAGGTGTCGGAACGCCCACTAAAGGGAGTCTGTCCAAGTTTCTGACCAGCCAGGACATGCAAGACTTGTGGGAGAAGCCAAACAAGGGTCTCTATCATATGTCGCAAAACACATCACAATTTCATGATCGGTCGATTTACAACAAGGCATTGTTCAAACGATACGGCAAGCCTACGTCCTTGGATGACTATCTTATCAGCGCACAAATGATGGACTATGAAGCAACTCGCTCTCAGTTCGAAGGCTTCGGAAGTCAATGGAGCGCTTCACGCCCGGCCACAGGGCTGATTTACTGGATGCTAAACAACGCCTGGCCAAGTCTTCATTGGAACCAATTTGACTATTATCTTCATCCAGCTGGATCATATTTTGGTACCAAGATAGCAAATCGGGTTGAACACGTTGCCTTTGATTACTTCAACAATACTATCTGGGCAATCAACCACTCTCGCAAAAAGTCAGGTTCACGGTCAGTCCACGTCGAATTGGTGGATCTGGAAGGACAGCGTCTCTTTCGTGAAACGATGCGCTTTACCACAGAGCCTATCAAGTCTCTCAAAATTGGCGATATCAGTAGCGCAATTGGAAAGATTAAGGATGTCGGGGTTCTTCGCCTGTCCTTGGTGGAAGATGGCGGTGACAAAGTGCTAAGCCGGAACACATATTGGTTGTCCGAACAAAACGATGTAGTGAACTGGGGCAGCACGACATGGTACTACAGCGACGTCAAGCAGTCAGCCAACTTTACTGCTCTGAGCAAGATGGATCCAGCTGCAGTATCAATTATATCGTCCAAGAGCGGCGACCCTGGCGAGTGGAAGCTCCAGGTTAAAAACACTTCTCCAGTGCCTGCTGTGTTCATCCAGCTCAACGCTGTGGATGGGAATGGGAACGATGTGACTCCGTTGACCTGGTCAGATAATTATTTCACTCTTCTACCTCATGAGAAGCTTGAAGTTCAGCTTACTTCCTGGTCCGGTAAAGGCAGTGCAGTGGAGGTCAGTGGGAAGAATGTCAAGGCATTCAAGGTGAAGCTAAACTAGGTACTGGAAGGTATTAAAGCAAAAGGCCTGTTGTCATTTAAAGTCTAGCCTAGTACATTTTCATCTAACTCAAGGCTTTCTCCCCCAAGCTATAACAACAGGAAGATACAGATGAATAGACGGATCCTGAAGCTCCGTCTTAACCTTGGCTATAAGGACTTGGATCTCCTGGGCTGTCCAACCAAGTGCATGCTCAAAGAGCTTTGGAGTATATGAATCAATAGCCTTGAGCTGTTGAACAACCTGATACTTGCCGATTTCCTTAAGTCTTGCATCCTTGGGCCATGGTCCGATCGGCACCTACAAATGTTAGAACAAATCATTGCAATGAGAAAGGACACAAACCTTGCGAATTTCCTGATGGACATCTATAAAACCTGCTTCTTCCATCTTTTCCTTCCACTCGGTTCCTCCATCAATGGGTTTGCCAAACTTGGCGCATGCTTCGCAGATACTCTTCATATAGAGCTGGGTGTTTGGTGCTTTCTCGATGGTTCCGTCATCGCACAAGAACTCTGCATCAACCACCTGGATTTCGAAATAACCCTTTGGTACTAGATGCTTAAATGCCTGCTGCAAAAGGCGGTCTCGGTCGGCAATACATGCCTCCAATTCCCGTGCGTGGATAAAGTCGAAGCCTACTTGGTAGAGCCAGTTATCCTCAAAGTCGTCGACCTCGAAAGTGCAGTTTGGTGGGTTCCTGACTCATGTCAATTGAATATCGCCCCGTAGGGTTGTTTACATACCATTCGGGTTGGATGGGGCTAAGGTCATTCCCGATGATCTCTGATGATGGATTCTCGCTGTTGGCAATCAGCACAAGTTGTTCTGATCTCAGGCACTTCAACATGAGCTCACTCTGCAAAGTCAATTGCCCATATACCAGTACCAGTTCCCAGATCAAGTACCCGCTGGGGATTGGGACCGATTGGAGCAAGGTGAAGCTTTCCTTCGAGAACTAGGCTGTATATATGATGTCCCAGGTCCATACGCTCTTGCTCATCTTCATCGTTGGGCTGTCCAAAAAAATTGTTACATAAGATGGTCAATCTTGGCAGCTATTTTACTTACCATGGGATAGGATCCTTCTCGGAATGCATGATAGCGACGTCCATTCTGCAGCTCATCAGTGACAGGTTCATTTTCCCGCTCGGAGTCAACGACTCACCTCGAATCTACAACAAGCCATTAATGTGAGTTGAAATCCCCAACAAGTCAGAACGAGACATTCATAACGTACCGGTAATTGTATATGCTCGACTTCAGCGACGTCATGAAGCTTGAAGTCCCAGTCCTTGGACACTGATTAGATGCATTAATCGGAGGATAGCGGCAATCAACTTACGAGGAATCCAATACAGAGTCAACATCGTCCTATGAGAGTAGTCAGTTATGATGAACAATTGCAATGCGTGATATAAATAACTCACATCGACCTCGAGATCATTGTTTGCTAGATTGGTACCCATAGTGGGGGCAGAATCATCTGAGGCCGCAGGTGGACGACCGGCTTCCTGGGTGGGTTCGATAGCCATTGATAGAGAGGTTATACACGGGAAGAAAAAGATAAAGAAAGTGAGAAAACTTTAGAAATGCTGGAATTGCAAGATGCGCTCTTCGGTTAATAACATCATGACGAGCCCCCCTGCTTGGACCCCCTGTCGCTGTTGGTTGAACAGTACAGGATACCCGTAAAAACAACGCAATTACTTGACGCTCCAATCGGAACGGAACGCGTCCCATGTTGAAGGGGTTATCTGCACGTATGGCTTGATGATTGCGTAAAGGGGAGGGTGATGTTATCGCGCAAGTCTAGGATCATTGTATTACGAACCCTTCTCTCGGTCTAATAGAAGAACTGGTCCCCTGGTGGCATGAGAAACGGAATAATTCAGCCCGTTTATGCCATCTTAGATATGATTCTAGGCTACTTTATTATGGTAGTTTAAGCTGAGGGGGATAATCTTCTTGTTAGTCGCCAGGTTGTATTCTTAAAATGACATTTTCTTCGTGTTGGTGGAAATCGGGGTCGCGAGGCATCATAATTATCGGATACGACAAATGCAGCTTCGCCACAAACTACTCAAGGTAAAACGTTCCAGCGCCTGCAATAGTTTAGCGTGTTAGTAACCTTTTTTCTATCTTTTAACTCTTGGAACGAAAAGAAATTCCACATCGTATCAAATATGCAAAAAACAAGTATACTCTGAGATCGGTTCCTGATATTACATTAAGCAAGATACAAAACACTGAACGTGCCCTTATTGTGTGGTCTGTCTCTTTCATCCTGCCCAACACAGGTCTCTCAACTGCTCTCGAAATGCTTACTAAAACTGCAAGCGGCGAAGGATAAATTTCTGTTTTATTATGAATATTCTCGCCCTCTAACACGATCTAATGCTATGTATCATGCGATGAGACCGAGCCGGCTTGCATGGGATGCTCTCAACACTCGCTACCCCGCAGCTTCGAGTCGAGCCCCCCAAGCAATAAACCATCATTCTACAGCTCTGTCTCATGGCACGTGCTTGCATCCTCGAATCAAGCGATAGAATTGCTCAGCATTATACGCCGCCAATATGCTTGTTTGTGTACGCATTTACCAAGCCAGTCAAAAAAGATCGACATTCTTGACTACTTGATGGTACTGAAACCGCTTGGTGGAATTTCTCTCGCAGCGTTCGCCTCTTCGTCGGGACCAACTCGCTTAGATGCGATATCTCCAGGTCCCATTGGTCGTTTCCTCCAGAAAAACGCATCAAATATACAACCACCCATAGGTAGAACTGAATACATTGCTTGGAGCAAACCTTATTCTGACGTAAGTGCAATGATCTCCAATTCTCAATCCTTGGAAATCTCTAAATCTATACGAAACTCGTGAGGCTCTTGTATGCTGTTTTGGTGATGTTTTTCTAACCGCTGAACAGCCTCAGGAAGCTACGCATGGGAAACGCCTATTATCATGCTATGGCCATGGTTCTCAGAACATGGCCTTACAAAGCGGGTCGAGAGACCGAATCCTCAAGTACTGGTCATATCAGCTCACTTCCCTATACTGGTTGAAACGTTAGAATGCTTTTGGTATATGCGATAGTGGGGGCATCGCATTTTGGAAAGCATCGCGGAGCAGTTTGACCCCGACTATGCTGCATAGATAACCTGGCCAAGTTTTATGTTCGAGCTGAGTTGCCTCTATGATCTGTCTAGCGTGAACTGATCTACGTTTGTCTTTTGACGTTTACCCTAGTTGCCATGTCCGTTGTATCAGCCATAGCGTTCTTCTTCTGCATTTGTTTCAGACGGATGTCTAGCTACCTCTCTACTTTCCAAATCACACTCTACATGATATGGGGAAAGTCGACGGAAGTGACGGGCAAGTCCCAGTAAAGGACAACAGTAGGAGATAACGTAGACGATCCAGAAGACTTCCTTACATTACTCATCAAATTCCTATTGTCCAAACTCGCCTACGCTAGCACAAGAGATGCTCTATCACAGTAGGAAGCGGTGAGCTATTTGTTCCATCAAGCAAGTTATACGGTGACCAGATGCTCGACCAGTTACAGCCCCACGTGCGTTCAATTATCCTACGGAGTAGGATGGTCTCTGATACGGACTTATGCAACTCTAATTCTGAGCTTATTGTCAGTGGTTGCTGATACCAGGGCTCCAGTCTTTCACCTTCCTAACAGCATGAGCCGTGATCCTCTCTTCTTATCTCAACGCTTATCGAAGGAATGCCCAGGTAAAAAAAGTAGAGACCCGGGTCTTTGTCGCAATAGCGCATCGGCAGCCCTCCAGAAACTGCGGCAATTGTTGGACCTAGCCTAAGGTTACTACTGCTGGTAAAGCTGTCCGTATCTTCTTGTTACATAGAAGGATCTCATCCTCTACGGCGAAGTTTGCTAGGCGCAGTATCTAACTCGGAATATAGTGGACTGTTTACACCTGTAGGATCTCCATCCTAGGTCTATACCTTCCACAACTGGACAATCTAGGGCTTGGCGACTCGGGTAGTTCCGTTTTCGTACGGCAGCCTACTTCGCGTAGTATCCGACGTGGGATTTGGTGGATTGTTTACAATTGTAGGAACTCCATCCCAGGGTTGTACTTTCTGCTACTGGAAAGTCGACCTCTCGGCTACAGAGATGGATTTACTTGGCGATGTGCTTAGACACAGGACTTGGTGAATTATTGGATTTTGATCCCAACCGTGAAGCTTCTAATAGTGGATAATCTAGTTCTCGGCTGCGTAGATGGGCTTCTGTTTATACGTTGAAGTGCACTCGGTAGCGCATCTTGATATGGGACTCCGTAGATTGAGTAAAGCAAATGGTCTATAAATATGGCTTGATCTCCCACTCTATCTTTTCCTCATCGCAAGCAATCTGCATCCATACTTGGCAACTACCACTCAAGTCGCTCAGTAACCTGATCTCCGTTCTCACTCTTCAAATCCCATTCAATCATCATGCGTTCTGCCGTCGCTATTGTTTTGGCTCTCGCCAACTTCGTGAGTACCCATCGCAACCCGAAATATCTGCTTATATCTGACATTGTTTCTTCATCAGTCTCTTGTCTCTGCTGCTCCAGCAACAAAGGTGCTTAGTGACAGTGTGTTTGAGAATGCAGACACCCCTACTTGGAAGATCGCCGTCGTGGCTGGTGAGGACCCCGTTGAGTTCAAGGGTACCATCCAAGATGTTATGGAGCAGCTCAAAGTTGACTACCCTGAGTATGCCCGCAAGGCTCAGAAGGAGATCGACGCTGCTATTAAGGCTGAGGAGGAGTCGGGCATTGATGACGCTCCGTCTCCTGAGGCCCAGGCTCTCGATCGTTTACAAAAGCGTGATCACAACCTCTGTTGGATCTTCCCATCCGCTAGGGAGGGGCCTATTCGTGAGGGAATCCAGTATTTGCGCGGCATTCGTGGCAGCTTGACAGTTCGCGCGGGTCCCGGAGCCTGCGACAGAATTAGCTGCAGCAACGATGCGGGCATCTTTATCTGCAACGATGTAAGTTCTTCCTATCCCAGAGGAGACCAATAGCTGACCAGGACGCTCAGAACCGCACTCCATTTTATATCCCGTCTTGGGACAATGTTGCCAATGCAGCTAGGGCTTGCAACAACGAGTGCCGTAGATTCTGCTTTGGTTGCGGTCTTGATACTGCTTGGTGGACTTCTGGACAGCGCTTCCATGATGCCAACTTTAACGTCATTCTCCGCAAGCAGTCATGCTAGATGAATAATCCAAGAATACCAGTTATCAGCTGGTCTGGTATTCCGGAGTCTTAGATGGTTAGGTGATCAAGGGTTGACATGAACCCAAGACCTACCATGGGCCTGTTCAATTCGTTTATCTACAGTTACCTTCTCTATTACATGCAATACATTCATTACATACTGAACACTAACACCGAGTGGTATACTTAACTGAGAAAACTGATAACTGGAATTCTTACCATGTACAGTTAGTAGATTACTACGCATACTAGAACTTAACTATTCACATTGGACAACAGATCCCTGGTGATTGCAGCTGACTCTTAACCTATGGCGAATGCCTCCTACCGTAGCGCTGAGCACAGCGGTAACTTTGCCATCAGCAACGCCCTGCTCAAGGTTACTTTACCTATAAGTGCATTCAGCTTCACCGGGTTATTAATCATCTACCGGAGGCAGCAATTCATTGGAAGTAATGCGTCCGCTTTTATCAGATTAACAGCCTCTACTAGCCTAGGCATGCACCTAGTGAGCTTAGCTTTGACAAGGTGCTGATCACTTCCCTCGTTGAGCTTCTCATGGAAGCACTACGGCCCCTCAGGCAAGGGCCATGCCGTGCTAGCAATAACTCAGTAAGAAAGCCAAGATGGAGGCCACCCACTCAGCCAGCCTTTTTCATGCTAATCTCTCTCTTTAGGAAACCTGCATGCTAAGGACAGTATTAACCAATAGGGTTAGTTTATGCAAGGTCCTATAGTTATACGTAATAACAAGAGAAGATTCTAAGAGAAGATAAGCACTGTACGTTGCAAGGTTATAGTATCTAGCGAGGACAGGAATACAGAGAGCTAATAGACAAGATGATGTTACCTCGCAGTATCGAAGTTAAAGCATAGATTATGTCTTAGACCGGGACGCCTCCCAGTTATGTGATTGGATGGCTTTCTTGTTCGTCGAAATCTGCACTGAGACAACGAGGTGTGACGATGCTCTTTTCCGTAGCCATAAATCAGGAGCCAATGTCACAATATTAAAATGTAGTGTTAAAATTACATTCTTTGTATCCCTCTGTCACAACACTCATCTTACTACACCTCTTGAGATCTCAGAACTCATTATGAGCGGTGAAGTCAGAACTATCGCCCGTGCTCTTCGCTCTGCGAGTCTTAACTCCACTCCCAACGGTGACCTTACTTTCCTACAGATCCAATGCCGTCGTATGATTGAGAGGGTCTATGATGGCGAGGAGCTCAAGGACCAGCGGGTGGTTGCCACTGGATTGAGGGAGGGTTCAACTGCGGCTTACGCCACAGCCAAAGATAGAGTGAGTTCTGCGGTAACTCAACTATTAGTGCACAACTTTAACATGCAATAAAAAGGTTTTCGCTGCGTACATTGGTGATGATAGCATTATTAGGGTTAGTGAGTATAATAAGAATTCTAAGGAGTTGGATGACTTCGAGCTCGAAGGCCTCGGTGATATGGCCAAAGTGCCCCACATCCTTCCATTTGTGGCCTAATCACTTCCACACAAATGATGTGACCCCACTTTCAAAATTCAATACTGCAAGAGCTACCGAAGGTGTGCCGAGCCTGGAGCGCGAAATACACTTTAGGGTAGGTAACGAACAAATGAAGAGTAATAATAGGACATGACATCACTCTCTATAAATACCTGCGTGGGGGCGGTTTCAAATTTTGTAAATTGAATGGAATAAAGGTTCCAGCGTTTTTATACCTGTTCATGTTAATACATCGCAACTTCTTAGAACGAGTAGTAATATGAGAGTTGTATCTATAGTACGTATCTCGTCGGTAGTCAACTGAAAGTTCACCAAATAAAAAAATCTTTCCCCATTAATTGGTCCCGGTGACCCCAAATCCCGTCAGGACCAACCGACATCTATTGTGTTTCATTTCACGGGCGGCCCTTTTCCAGAGTCAAGTTACTCAGTACATACTACTGACTGGCCAATTATTGAGTGAGTCCGTCAACATGAGAGACAGGGCCTTCTTGCGTTGGCTTTGCCTTGTCGTCTTTAGGAGCGTACTGAACGGTCGCCCATATGCACCTGTACAAAGAATGTGCTAAACAAGACCCATGCATTCCAAAGACTTCCAATTTTTCAGCACCTTCTCCTGTCATTACTCGTCTTGTCTAGCCCACCGCGCGATCCCGACCCCCATCTTCTCGGCGGCGTTCGGCACCTAGAGCAATAGTTAACACCTCCTGTCTATTAATTTACACACCTCCATTGCTTAATATTCTCCTTTGTCACAGGTCTTCTTGCGCCACAGTAGTCAGCTTGAGTCTTCCTCAAGTGAAAATCGAGCCACTGACTTCTCGATATACTCTCTGATTGTGATGGAGATACGCAACAGCGAGGTTAACATCACGGAAAGGCGGGTTATGTCACTCGTTTATCCTATCTTTAGCATCTGATACTGTGCAGGGCTCATCGAAAAGCGACCCAAAACCCCCTATTGAGCATTTGTATCGAGCTTCCGAGGCCCAATGACAGTGAGTTAGTCCATGCTGTGATGTCACCCTGGCTTATAGATTTGGCATAATCATGGAGCTACAAACTACACGAAGGTGAGTTTCTCCGATAAATCATGAAGCGATCGGACTGGTCAGCATGAGGTGGTTCATGTATCGCCAAGAATATGAAACGGCATTCTTCAAGGGGCTCGTGCGTAGTTCATGCTACACGTGGGAGTTCGCCTATTCAGATGAGCCGAAAACTCCACTTTATTCCCTTCGCTCGGAGGAAAACAACCGTACAGATGAATTTCACTACTTTGTATTGCCTAGTATTATCCACTCTGTTCTGTTTTAGTCCCAGGGGCTGCAGGGGTTTGTCTCGCGTACCTGGCAGATCTCCATCGTGATGTTCTCACATCCAGCTTTGCTCTTGTCTTTCCCGTATAATTCTCATGGTCTCATTCGACTACACGGCAGGTGGATACTATGTGCCATGAAGAAACTTTAAGCGAACTTCCAAAAATGCAGAGTCGACCTCCAGTGCATCACAATTCGCCATTGCTGTCATCCCAGCTGGGCGGATTAGTGGAGGGTACACATGGAACTTACAGCGGTACTCAGGGAATTAACAGACCATTAGTCCAGAACTATTTAAGGGACTGACTCCCGCCATCGGTATGCAAGTTTATTTCTGACAACCGTACCTGTCGCTTACTTATATTTCCCAACCTATACGCTCCCTCTTCCGGCTGTCGTTTTCGATCTACAGTACACCACGCTCTTTTATTCAATACCAACTGAATCCTTTCGCTAAGATGCATTTTGCTTCGCTTCTTCCGTTGCTCATCGGCCTCGTTGCCGCGACTGCCATTCCTCGCCAGGAATCCAAGAGATGCACCAATCCTGTTAAGCGCGTCGAGTTCCGTACTCTGGATAAGACCCTTCGCAAGGAATATACCGACGCCGTTATGTGCCTTACAAAGAAGCCTTCAAGCATTAACCTGAAGACATCTTTGTACGATGACTTCACTTATTTGCACACCCATCTCAACAGGGAAAGTACGTATCGCATTCCAAGGCTTTTAGTAGAGAGCTTCTCAGTTGACCGCTCGCGCGCTTGAACAGTTCACTATGTTGCGCAGTTCCTACCCTGGCACAGATACTTCACCCATCTCTACCACAAGCAGCTCCAGGCTTGTGGCGACACTGGCCCCATGGTGTAAGATTCCTCCTTGTCAAATTCGAATTAACGCCTAGCTGACACGAGAGAAAGGTACTGGGACTGGGTTAAGGATTCCAAGGACACTGCCAAGTCTGATTTCTGGGACGCTGAAACCGGAGTTGGCGGCAACGGCGGTGACAAGACCGAGAAGACCAGCGACGGCCGTGAATGGAAGTGTCTGGTGGGCGGACCTTTCAAGGACATCCGCCCTGCTTACAGTTTGGTTCTTTCCAACGAGCACTGCTTGTCTCGCGACTTCTTCGATGGCGAGAACCGTCCTGGTAACATGCGTGCTTCCGGCTACACACCCGAGGTCATCGCCGAGATGAACAAGCTTCCCGATTTTGAAGCCTTCGAGTTTCAGCTGGAGAACGTTCCTCACGGCTCCATCCACAGCGCCGTCGGTGGCCAAATGGGAGACATGGGCCCCTCCTCTTCCCCCAACGGTAAGTTCATTTCTTTCTTCGCAGTTTCATACTTCATCACCTCGAAGAGAGTCTTTGATCATGACTAACTTGGTCTTTGTGAAACAGATCCCGTCTTCTTCATGCACCACACCCAGGTCGACCGCTTGTGGGCTCTCTGGCAAGAGCAGGACCGCGACACCCGCCTAAAGGATTACTCCGGTATCCGAGAGCGTCTGGAGACACCCAACAGCGGCAACGCTACAGCCGGTGGAAACTCGACCATGGAAATGCCTAACCCTCGCGCTAAGATTACCGATATCATGCCCTTTATGGGCTTGGTTGGTGCCGAGGATATCCCCGTCTCCGATGTCATGGATACCAAGAGCGACCTCCTCTGTTATACATACTAAGGTGTGGGCGCATGTGCTTAAATCGGCGAGCACATAAGCTAGTCCTTAGGTTTGCGAGCTTTAGAGCAGCATTAGTACACCTCTTCCCCCC